>NW_019268519.1:5320113-5332945 GCF_002738365.1 Cucurbita moschata | reverse complement strand
CCTTGATTTTTTTTTTTTTTTTTTGGTGACTTTCTCACCTCCCAAACACTTTGTACAACAGAGGATTTCCAAATTCCTCTGAAACATTCAGGAAGAAATCCAAAAACAAAAGAGATATGATATGGACAGCACAGTATCAAGAACTGTGGAGCAGCCATTAATGGAGTCTGAACTCAAGGTGGGGGAAGCAGAGTAAGCAGCAGAGGATTGGGGGAGGATTATGTACTGGAATGCAAAAATGATTATATGTAAACTCATCATACTGAAGCTGTTCCTCCTCCGCCACTCGAAATCCATGGGTGTCCTGTCAAAACACAACGATTTCCAATTCCCATGAGATTCATTTTCTATGCTCATACACAAATTTTCTCAGTAACCAAACAAACAAATCCCTACATCTTCTACCAGTTCTAGATTTGCAAACACAACTATGGATTCAGAATGGGAAATCAAACAGTTCAGATCTCATTGTTTAATTAGAACAAGAAATTATACTTACGGAGAGCTTGTTCAGCAGAGAATCTTTTAGATACATCTCGACAGATCATCTTCTTTATTAAATCCTTAGCTGCAGAAGAAACCGACCTGAAAACCCTAGTCGGAAATCTCAGATTTCCTCTAAGAACCGCCTCAAACACATCCGTCGCGGACTCGCCGTAAAACGGCCGAAATCCAGCCAACATCGTGTACAGAATCACACCGGCACTCCACACATCGACCTTCCGACCATACTCCGATCCTCTCAAAACTTCTGGCGCTACGTAGAAAGGCGTTCCGACGACACCGTACATAAATCCGTCTTTCTCACACCACTCAGCCGATCCGAAATCGATGAGTTTCAAATTGTTCCTGGAATCGAACAGCACGTTGTCAGGCTTCACATCGCGATGAACCACGCCATGGAAATGACAGTGGTAAAGCGCTTCAAGAAGCTGCTTCATAACGACGGCGGCTTCCGGTTCCGAAAACGGACGACGGACGATCCGATCGTAGAGAGAAATGGAATCGCAGAGCTCGGAGATCAAACAGAGATAATCATCGTTCTCAAGTACGTCGACTAATCGAAGAATGTTGGGATGGGGAGGGAGAATGGCCATGATTTTGGGCTCTTTCTCGAGGCATTCTTTGTCAGTTTCATCGACGAGATCGCTTTTCGCAATGGTTTTGCAGGCGAAGAACTTGCCAGAAATGGGGCAAAAACAACGAGTGATGATTCCAAATCTTCCTCTTCCGATCTCCTCCAGGATTTCGTACTGGCTGTTCACAATCATGTCGCCCATTGTTGATGATTCTTCTTCTTCTTCTTCGGAACGTCTCACTGAGATTTGGGGATTTTTGTTTCCTCGATCTCTCTGCAAATTCTTGCTGAAGTTTTCTCTCCAGTGGGAGTGGATTTTGGAGGAATCCGTTGGGTATAAAGGGCGATTTATAGACATCTAATGGTATCGTTTGTCAGAATATTCCTCCCACTTTGGTGGGTATCTTACCCTCAATAAATGTACCACATCTAAATGAAAGCGATCATAAAGATATAATAATTAAGGAAGGTCGAAAAGAAATGAGTTACTATTCCTTTCCCGTGGCTCAGTTCTAGGACTATGGTTATCTGTTCTTAGCCGGGAGTCATTTTATGTTAAGTGACCTCCTGAGATGCATGTGAGTAAGGACAAAACATGTTGTAAAAACAAGTAACATGATCTTGTCATACAGGATGTATGGGAATGTCGGGGTCTTTGTCAAATTTTGATTATGAATCTTGAGATGGGTCCTTAATAAGGGTATTTTTTAAACTTTTTAATGTTTATGAGTGTTGAAAGTACTCGAGTCCAAATAGTATTCTAACTAGAAATATTTTTAAACGTAAAATTATAGAAAAAAAAATTCTTGTACTATTGACGTCCGTATCATCAATAATTATTTAATGCTAGCAAACTCTACATTAATTTCAACCGACAATGACATGACAACTAACGAGAATAGTATCCATATTATTTAAAATTTTGAAATCGTGTTTTACGGCTAAAAGATTGAAATTAGTCGAGATCCTAAAACTAATTATATTAAAAAAAACACGCTGAGACTGTTCTAGAAGGTCCATGTGAGCGCGAGTTTTAATTCTGCGTAGGCATAATTAATTCCGCTAAATAATTATATTTTCTATTTATTAATTGCATTGGGCTATTTTCTTCTTTTTTCTTCAACCAATTAAGGTATTGATTTAATTGCAATTTATTGACTTTCCCATTTTTTGGTATTTTATTTCCGTATATTTATTTACTTTTTTTTTTAGTCTAACAAGTATTTGGCATATTCGATAATTTTTACCCATCCCATAAATTGGGACATTATAACATCTCGGTATTCCCTTGCATCCCCTGCCACATGACCACGATACCTACATCTTGCTTTTAAGAGTGAAAACTATCCTCACAAACCAACACGGTCACATTACCTACTTCTCGTTTCTAAGAGTGAAGACTATCCCCACAGACCAACACGGTCCATGCTATGTTTTCATTCATATACTTCGTAGAAAAATTTTCGAGAGATTACCTAACATAAAATTGTTCGAAGTAAAAACACACTTAGTTTTGAAGTTCATATGATTGAGCCATTGAAAAAGAAGGTGCGACAACTCTCTTCCGTTTCTTTCTTTTCTATCAACTCCTTCAGTGGCTACAGTGGTCGTGGTTCGCCAGTATCTTCCTCGTTCAATGGCGGCTTTGGTGTGGTTCAGGTTGATAATGAGTCTCCTCACATTTAACAACGATAAGAAGTGAATTTTAGTAAGTTTATGAGATTTCAAGTGAGCTTTGGTAAGTTATATACCTGTTTAGTTCGACTTTTAAGGGTCAGTAGTTTAAGCCATTAAAATTGTGATATTTGGAGTATGTTTTGGTGTGTTTATGAGATGTGGAGTGAATTCAACCGAGTTAGGTTTGTTTGTTTTTATCTTTAAATAGTTCGTTGGACGAGTTTATAACATGTGGTTAAGGTTGTCTGTTTTGTCTTTAAATGGTTAGGTTGATAAGTTCATGGCGTGTGGAGTGCGTTATGCCCTTTGTATGGACTTCTAAGTAGTTTTGGAGTGTATTTTGGTGAGTTTATGCAATTTACACATTTTTCAATGGCTAGAGTTAATTAGTTTAGGTCAGTTGGTGGGATTTGAAGTACGTGTATAATTTGGTGAATTTGGTTGAGCTCGAGTCGTTTGTTTTGGCTTCAAATGATTAGTTTGGTGAATTTATTGACGTCAACATTTTATTTTGACTCTTTAGCTATTTTGCTTAATTCGATACTCTCGGAGTGTGTAAGTTCAGTTTGAGAAATTTTTAGGACTAACCTGAAATTTCGAGTCTGTTGAATCGTTGACCCAAAGAATCCAAATAGAGTTAACAATTCAACTCAATTCAACACTCTATTTTAGAATTGAGTTAGGTTAAATTAAGCTGAGTAGTTCTTTTAAATGGGGCAAAGACAGGGAATTGAGTAGGGGGTGGTGACGGAAAATATAATTCAGTCCCCGACCCCATTTCTCTAACGAAGAAAAAAATCTCCCTCTTCGTCTAAACGAGCTTTGAAAAAGCCCTTAAGCTAGCCAAGCCAAGGCCTAATCTATAAGTTAGGCCCATAAAATTGTGTTAGTGATTATAATTATTATTAATTCATTTTAGTATTTAGGGGGCTAATTGGTCGACTGTTACGATTCATGCCCAATATTCAAATTAAGATTCAAATATGGATTCGATATCTGATAATCCTAGCATTTTCCTGCATCTACTGCGACGTGGTCACATCATTTCTCAATTTTAAGAGTGAAGATTATCTCCACATACGAACACGAGTCATTTCAACATATTTTGTTTTCACTTACATGCATCCTAGGAAAATTTTCAAGAGGTCACTCGATATAGAATAAACATGCTTAACTATAGAGTTCTTATGATTAAGTTACCAAAAAGAAAAATTTATCTTGTTGTTGGTATAGGTAGTGACTTCGTATACCCACCCGCTTATTAAATATTTAAATATATATATATATATTTTAAATGTATAATTTGATACATTTCTTTGAATTTAGTTTGAAATAAAATCATTTTTAAATATTATGTATGAGAAATAAAATAAGAAAAAATGTGGGGATAAAAAAAGAACGTTCGCGATGGGACTCGAACCCACAATCTCCCGCTCCGGAGGCGAGCGCCTTATCCATTAGGCCACGCGAACTGTTTGTTGAAGGAAGGCAAATTAAATTATAAACTTTATTAATATCATAATGACTTAATAATGTAACCATTGCAATTATTTTTCAATAGCCCAACTAATATATTTTTAGACGTACGTTTTAACTCTACCATAATAATATTAATTACAGTAATATTTTCGTATCGAAAAAAAAAAAAAAAAGATTTGTAGTTTCAATTGTCTATGGGAGGAAGCCACGAGATTCTTTTAACTTCAATATAAGCTGTGTTACAATCTAACAAATTTAGGGTCTTAAATGAAACTCGAGTATAACCACTAAAATAACACCCTATTGTCTCGAAAGTGCGCATATTTGAACAGAGTTTTTTTATTTTTTATTTTTTAACCAAAATTTTCGGGTGAATCTATGGATTCCTCCAACTCAATGAATGAAGGGAGGAGTAAGGAGTATGAGCAAGTCTGACTTCCTTCTCTGACATGCAATTACCCTCGTCGCACTTAGGTCTATTGTACTTGAGATATCATGTGCGTGTTTAGTCTATCGCACTTGTGATATTGTTGCTTGCACTTGATCTATCACTCGTTTTTAGTTTTTACACTCTCCTGGTTTTCACTTGTGCTTGGTTTATCACTCATGCTCTATCTTAGTTTCCTTCGTGCTCTTGTCCTAGACTTATAACCTACTATTTTTACTCTTTAGTAAGCTCAATTCAATCGTTCGACTCAATCACCTCAATATGTTAGGCTTTAAGTTCACGTACAATTTACACCAAAATCCCAAACCTTGAACTCTGAAAATTCAAATATTTCACTTGAAACCCTAATGCAAACAAAACGTTATAGATCTTTATTTTGAAAGCGTGAGTTATGGGTACTTATGATGTGTCGAAGCATTTTTTTTAGACTCAATCCAATTGTTTGAGTTGTAAATTTTTGAACCCAAAAAACCCGTTACAAAATAATAAAACCAACCCAATTCAACTATAAATTTTTTAGTTGGATTGATTTGGATTGTTCGAGTCATTTATTTAATTTCTTTTTAATAAAAGTAAAATGTAAGTCAAATATCTATTTATTTATTTTTAAATATTTAATTATGATTTATAACTTAATTTTAATATAAAAAATTATTAAAAACTGAATGGCATTTTTGAAAATAATTTGACAAATCCTCTTTACCTTTTCTTCTCAAAATCCTACGACGAGCCTTTTCTTTTTCATCTTCACTCTGCGCCATTTCCAGACCCTCTCCACCTCTCGCCGCCTCTTTCCCGTTCATCTTTACCTGTATCTCCCCCTCTCCGCCGATCTCTCGTACGCCGCCGTTCGTATTTGCCGTTTTGGCTTCTTCTTCGTCTTCCTTTCTCCTGCAAAACCCTAATATCTCCAGACCCTAGATTGAAGCGGGTAAATCTTAAGGTAGGACAAGATGAGGATTATGATAAAAGGTGGTGTTTGGAAGAACACCGAAGATGAGATCCTTAAAGCTGCGGTTATGAAATATGGAAAAAACCAGTGGGCTCGAATCTCGTCGCTTCTTGTTCGGAAATCTGCTAAGCAGTGTAAGGCTCGATGGTATGAGTGGCTTGATCCTTCCATTAAAAAGGTACCTTTCTTTCTCCCTTTCACTTGTTTTTAATTTTTCTTTTTTCTTTTGCTGTTTTTGTAACTGGGCACTGGAAAGTGGAGTGAGCTGCGGGTGGAAGGAGTTTCTGTCCCTGTTTGGTTTAGGCTTAATAGTTTAGATTTGGAAAATATATGTTAGCTGTGATTTGATTTACGATTATAAGTAAAGGAGACATATAAGATGAGAATTGAGAGGAAATGAGGGACGTAGGCCTTCCCGATGTTCTTTCAGGAAGTATGGTGGTAGTTGGTGATATTATCTAGTGCTATGCATTTAGGATGTTTGAGAATGGAACTGTCATGCTAAAAGAGGCTAAAAAAAAGTTAATGTGGGAGAAAATTCCCAAGGAAAGTCAGTGTCTTGGCATGGATTGAGCTTAATGGTCAACTTAATACGGTTGAAATTCTTCAGAAAAGTTACTGTGGGAGGAAGAATTTTGAAAGAAGAGAAAAATGTACCCGGGGGGAGTGCGTTTTCTCATGGGAATGATAGTGATAATGATAATTAATGTTGATACTTGATGACCGGATTCCTGTTGGATGATGTCCTATGAAGCTCAGTATGGTTTGATTCGCAAATCGGCCAGGTTTCCTGTTTTTGTGCTTTCATTTCCCTAGTTTTGCAATCTGGAAAGTCACCTCAGTTTCTTTGTTGTGGTAGGTTCTTTGGACTGACCATTTGATTTCCATGATTACTTTAGACTGAGTGGACAAGAGAGGAGGATGAGAAACTACTCCATCTTGCTAAGCTCATGCCAACCCAGTGGAGAACTATTGCACCAATTGTTGGGCGTACTCCATCCCAGTGCCTCGAGCGGTACGAGAAGCTTCTTGATGCTGCTTGTGTTAAGGATGAGAATTACGAACCAGGAGATGACCCAAGAAAATTGCGCCCGGGAGAAATTGACCCAAACCCAGAATCAAAGCCTGCACGTCCTGATCCTGTTGACATGGATGAAGATGAAAAGGAAATGCTTTCTGAAGCACGAGCCAGGTTAGCAAATACTAGGGGAAAGAAGGCAAAAAGGAAAGCCAGAGAGAAACAACTTGAAGAGGCCAGGAGGCTTGCTTCGCTACAAAAAAGAAGAGAGCTGAAAGCTGCAGGGATTGATACTCGACATCGGAAGAGAAAGAGAAAAGGAATAGATTACAATGCTGAAATTCCTTTTGAGAAGAGGCCTCCTCCAGGGTTTTTTGATGTTGGTGAGGAAGATAGACCAGTGGAACAACCCAAGTTTCCAACAACAATTGAAGAACTTGAAGGCAAAAGAAGGATTGACGTAGAATCTCAATTAAGAAAGCAAGATATTGCAAAGAATAAAATTGCGCAGAGGCAAGATGCTCCATCAGCTGTACTGCAGGCAAATAAGCTGAATGATCCAGAGATGGTGAGGAAAAGATCTAAACTTATGCTTCCTGCACCTCAAATTGCAGACCATGAATTGGAGGAAATTGCAAAGATGGGATATGCCAGTGATCTTCTTGCTGGTAATGAAGTGCTTGCAGAAGGAAGTGGGGCTACACGAGCTCTGCTTGCAAATTATGCACAGACACCACGACAAGGAATGACACCCTTTCGAACTCCCCAAAGGACACCGGCTGGGAAGGGTGATGCTATAATGATGGAGGCTGAAAACCTTGCTAGGCTGAGAGAATCTCAGACTCCATTATTGGGAGGAGAGAACCCAGAGCTGCATCCTTCAGATTTTTCAGGGGTCACCCCAAGGAAAAAAGAGATTCAAACACCGAATCCCATGCTAACACCCTCAGCAACTCCTGGTGGTGCTGGTCTCACACCTCGTAGTGGCATGACACCAGCTAGGGATGCTTACTCCTTTGGTGTGACTCCCAAAGGAACGCCTATTAGAGATGAGTTACATATCAATGAAGACATGGACACACATGATAGTGCAAAACTAGAGTCTCAAAGACAAGCTGATTTGAGGAGGAATCTTAGCCTAGGATTAGGCAATCTTCCACAGCCTAAGAATGAGTACCAGGTAGTTATGCAACCAATTCCAGAAGATAAAGAAGAACCAGAGGAGATGATTGAAGAGGACATGTCTGACAGGATTGCTAGAGAACGAGCAGAGGAAGAGGCAAGGCAGCAGGCTTTGCTTAGGAAAAGATCAAAAGTGCTACAGAGGGAGCTTCCTCGACCTCCTACTGCTTCTTTGGAACTTATTAGAAATTCTTTGATGAGAGCTGATGGAGACAAGAGCTCATTTGTTCCACCTACCCCTATTGAGCAGGCTGATGAAATGATAAGAAAGGAGCTTCTTTCTTTACTAGAGCATGATAATGTGAAGTACCCAATCGATGAAAAGGTCAACAAGGAGAAAAAGAAAGGTTCCAAACGCACAGGAAATAGACCTGCTGCGGCCATCCCTACCATAGACGATTTTGAAGAAACTGAGATGCAAGAGGTAAACTTTTCCCAACCATTGTTTTTTAACGTTCAATTTGGAATTTTCTTGCTGTTTTATCTTGTTCAGAAAAACCAATTTTGTGTCATCTTTTTATTTTTTAAGGAGCCTGCTTGATTGGAGGTATTTTTCTATTAGATTGTAAAATTTAATCTGTTATAGATAAGATTGAATTTCTGTTTTTCTTTCTTTGTAAAAAGCCTGTGGAAGGGCAAATAAAATATATTACCATTGAACATAGTGCCCATTGGATTAGCTACTTTACTTGAACTATTGGGTTCTGGTTATTGGACGTTCCACATATGGAAGCTGATAGTTTTAGCTCTTCTTTTATTATTTTTGCCGAAGTAGATCCAATAGTGGTGTGAAAAGCAATAGTTTCTATTAGAACTGTTGAGGCTGGTTTAGATGGTAGGGTGTCATTGATAGCAATTCCTGGAGGAAGGTTTGGAATTTGTGTACTCGCTTGTTGTGCTAGTGTTGGTTCTAGTGATAGTGGTTCTGTGGTAGTTGCCAGTTGCAGCTTTTGGGTGTTCAAACTGTTGGCTTTGGTGTTTAAAAAGTACGATGATTGGCAATATAATCCGTTTCATAGTTTGTTTGTATCATGCACTCTGTTTTATAGATTTTAAACATTTATGTTCAATTGTGCTGGAGAATTACTATTTTGGAGTTGAAATGATTTTTGTTTTGCTGCACTTGGAAGTGAAGTTTATATAATTAAAGAAAGCTATCAAACAGTTAGTGTTTTAATACTACTACGACTGCTAATAATTAATCCAAACTGATACGAATAATATAATAATATATATTTTATTTGATGAATTTATTTATTTTTTTGAGTAAAGCAACGCATGAGTTGGCGGATCAAACCTCTGTCCGCTTGCGGAAGGCCAATGTCTTGACCAATTGTTTTGTTTTCTTACCTTAACCAGTCAAACCAAGTTCAAATTGGTTTATTTAATCAATTATTGAAGTTAATAAAAACTTAGATTGGTTTATATACTGAAATCTAATTAAATTTAACTAGCATGAATTTATTTCAAATTAATGAAAATATTAATGCTGACCAATATGATATGGAGTCATGAACATTAATATGAAGTATTAATTAGAGGTATTATAAAAATTAGTTAGTATTGACAAATTATCTTGATTATTTTGTAGTTAAATAAAACTAATTACTAAGTAATAGATTTTCTCATTCTCTATTATTCATCCCCTAGGAACAAAAATCCTATCTATTGGTAGGGTAGTATAGATCTTTATTGTATTTTTTTAAAATGTATAACTTGAATGATCATATCCTAGGTTTTAAAAGCAAAAGTTGAGCTAATTTTTGAAGGCTAACTTAGTATCTTTCTAAATTGATTGAAACATCTTACAGATTTTGTTCTGTAATCAATAATTATGCATTTAAAAATTTAAAATTAAGTTTGATGTTTTACCCGAAGTTGTTATTCTACCCTAATATTTCTCTCTGTTTCCATCAATGTTTTCAAAGTAAATGATTAATGTGTGTTTACTATGATTTGCCAGTGTTTAATTTGTATTTAAAAAGTGTTTAATTTGTATCCAATTTATTCACAAAGTGTGCAATATTTGTTTATTTTTTTAAATAGTACTTGATGACTTACGTCGACTTATTATAGTGTTTTTCAATATGTGTCAAAGACAGGCACATTGCTCTATCAGGGTTTGCTCTTTATAGTTCAATATGTTGATTAGGGTTATTATATTATGCATGGGGCTCTAGTATAAAACTATATGACGTAGATAGGTCCTCCCTGCTGGTCATCTTGTCTCATCCTCGATTATTGACCATGTTGGACATCAATTAAGACATTGTCTGTAGGTCTTGAATCTCTTTTTATATAAAAAAATCCTGAAGCTGAAGGTGAATTTTACATTTTTACTCTAGTCTGCACTGCTGGTTTAAGGTCTGCAATGCCAGTCCGGGCTCTTAATTAACTTCCATTGTCTCATCCTCAATTATTGACCATGTTGGACATCAATTAAGACATTGTCTTTAGGTCTTGAATCTCTTTTTATATAAAAAATCCTGAAGCTGAAGGTGGATTTTACATTTTTACTCTAGTCTGCACTGCTGGTTTAAGGTCTGCAATGCCAGTCCGGGCTCTTAATTAACTTCCATTGTTTTGTTCGGCCATTGCTTTCATTATTTCAGTGACATCTCTCATGTGTGGTTTTTTTTTTTTTTTTCTATAATATGCAATTTTGTGCTAGCAGATTCAAAGATTTTCAGGTTTCTAAATGTCCTCTCGAAGTTATGACTTGAGGTAGCCAACTGTTTGATCCTATCCTTGTCATGTGCAGAGGTCTATGGTTACGGAAAGAGTTGGTTTTATTTGTGTCTTTCTTTTCTTTGGTTCCATGGAGGAATTACGAGTTGTAATTGACATTTTCTATGAAAACCTTGTGATTACATTCCATTGATTCTTAGTTTACTAATGTAGTGAAGTAATTTCATTCTATCTACCTGATGTTTGTTTTTCCGTATATTTAGTAAGTTGGTTGTTTGAAACAGGCTGATTATTTGATAAAGGAAGAGGCTCGGTATCTGTGTGTTGCAATGGGGCATGAAAATGAACCCTTAGAGGAATTTGTGGAAGCTCACAAAACGTGCTTGAACGATCTTATGTATTTCCCCACTAGGAGTGCATATGGACTTTCCAGCGTGGCTGGCAACCATGAGAAACTAGCCGCCCTGCAGGATGAATTTGAGTATGTTAAAAAGAAAATGGATGATGATACTGAGAAGGCTGTCCGGCTGGAGAAGAAGGTTAAAGTTCTCACGCATGGCTATGAGGTATATATATTATTGTCGGAATGATCACATTTATGGCATCAAACTTCATCTCTTTTTTTGTTTGGTTTCATTTAATTCTCTATTTAATATTCATTTTTTTCCTTGCTGGTAAATATTTTCTGTTCCACAACTGGTTGATATGTTCCACTAATATTTCTTTGCCATTTGTTTCATTTTCACAAGCGAAAGAGTCTAAACTGTGTAGCTGGGGACTAAATATGTATTCCTCTTTAAGTGAATGCAATGTTTTGAATATTTTTGGAATTCCTCTTTCTTTTGTAAATTTTCAATGTCACACCTCAATTGATTCTAAATACAATGTTTTTTCTTTGAACAAGAAACAAACTTTTATTTAAAAGGATCCCACGGTTTCTCCTTCTCTCACACATTATGTTGGTGATTGTGATGCTGCTTCTAAAGTTAGTTTGAGTGGTGTGGAATCTACTCTTTAGCTTACGGAAATTATTATGGATGCTAATGGTGTAGAAGATGCTTTTGGTGATGATTTATTATCATTTTTTCAAGAAAGTGACAGAGATTCCTCATTCTCTTCTTTCATAATGCCCAAAGAGTTTTCTTCTCTTACTGAAACTTGTGGTGAAATTCTTCGTTTCATTCCCAAGACATTCATTGTTGAATTTTGATTGTTATTGCGTTTTGCGGTTCGAGTTGAGTGGTTCTTGCTTGATGTTTTGGGACTGAGTTTTGCATTTCTCCTTTGTAGTTGTTCTTTTTGGTTGTGGCTATGATGTTTGGATCTTTTTTTTTTTTTAAGGCTTTTGGTTCTCAGTCGTTGCCTTTTGTTTGGTTTTCAGAGGGTGATCTTTTGTGTTGAGTTTGGTCCTTCAGGCTACCTCTTTGCTAGTTCCTTTTGTTCAGGTTGCTTGATGTTTCTCGTTGCGGAAGTTATTTTCTATATCTTGGTTCTTTTTTGGTTCTCTGAAGTGGTTTTTTTGTTTCCCATTGAGTTCATATTTTCACTTCCCTATGGAGTTCGTATTTTTACTTCCTTGTGGAGTTCATATTTTTGAGCACCAGTCTCTTTTCATTTTTTCAATGAAAAGTTTTGTTTCTTGTTGGGGAAAAAAATGGAATCATTGAACAAGAAACCATACTTTCGTTTCAAATTGAACTATCTTTTCTATGAAATATTCAGAGACAGGGCAATAGGCTATAAATAACCAAAAAAAGAATGGGTTTTGAATGCATAATTGGGAAACCATTGGGGAGTAAAGAAAATCTCTACTTTGTAAAAACAAATAATGGCAAGATAATATGGAATCCGTTTTGATCGAGACCAAATGGAGGCAAAAAAACGAATTTAATTCCAAATGTGTTGATATTTCTATTTTTTCCTTGTTACTTTCTTCTTTCACACTGCTTCCAAATCTCCCATAAGTTGGTCCAAGTATATATACACTGCTTCCAAGCCCAAAGTAATCATCTTTAGAAGTAGTGAAATATGAGAAGCCTCTCAATGGAAAGTCAATACTTGGTAGGATTTGAATTTTTGTACTTATTTTAGCTTTTCAATTGTCAATGAAAAGTTTTGTTTCTTGTTTTAAAAGAATATGTTTGGTGTGAGACTATGTAATTTGGGGTTTGGAAAGGTTTTGGTAGAAAGTTGGTCCTTCGGAAGTCTTCAACTTCTTAATGTAAAGTTTGTTTTCCTCTCAAAAAAAAAAAAAAAAAAAAAAAAAAAAAAAAAAAAAAAAAAAAAAAAAAAAAAAAAAAAAAAAAAAAA
>NW_019268519.1:5298105-5319183 GCF_002738365.1 Cucurbita moschata | reverse complement strand
AAAAAAAAAAAAAAAAAAAAAAAAAAAAAAAAAAAAGAAAAAGAAAAAGAAAGAAGAAAAAAGAAGAAAAGAAATAGGATTTGGAGTGCGCCTCAAGAACAGAAATAGGACTTGCAGTGCGCCCCACTCTAAATACTCTCCTTTGGAGTTTTGGTTCCAAGTGTATGACCTATGGTTATTCCATTTTTCTCTCTGCAACTTTTCGTTGGCTATTGCTTTGGGTTTCCACATGTTCTTTCAGTTTGTCAAATTCTTTGCTGGGGAGGGTTCTCAAACCTATTTTTTTGGAAAATTTTTAGGTGCGTGGTAAACCTCTTAACTCTCTATTTCTTTGCTTATATCAACTATCTGATAAGAGGTCACATTTGGTGACCTCTATCTTGACGAAAGCGGATCACTCCCCTCCCATCTTTTTAGGCTTTTGTTGAAAAAGAGCCCTGTCGGGGGTATTGTAACTTGAGGCGGCATAGTGAAGCCTTGTTGGCCAAATGACTTTGGCACTTCTTCAAGGAGATGGATACCCTGTGGCGTCGAGTTATTGTGTGCAAATACAATCCAAACCCTATCGAGTGAACTTCGGGTAGAGGTACTCACGGCACTTTTAGAAAACCTGGAAAGTGATTTCTTTTGGTCTCCCCTCAGTTTGTGAGATGCTTCGTAGGGAATGGGACAAATATCTATGTTTGAGAGGGGGATAGGTCTCTTTGCTTAAATTTCTTGTTCTTTATGATTTATATGCTTCGAAACTTTGCCATCGGTATGACCCCATATTTCATCTTTTCCTTTGATCTCCGTCATGTTTTATTTGATAGGGAAATGAATGAAGGTTAACCCTTCTTTCTTTGCTTTGGGATGCCTCGGTTGAACTTTGTTTCTTGGGCAGGGTGAACACCTAGGGGGAGTTCTCTTTAGGAGTGTTGTGGAGGACCTAGACCATATTCTTAGGAGATAGTTCACTCGATTGTTTCTCAGTTTGAGGTGCGCTTGGCGAGGAACAATTCTTGCTCTCTTATGGTTTGAGGTTATTCATCTTCCTTAGTCTTACAGGGGTGTTTTTTTATGGTAGGTTGGGCTTTTTTCACTGTTCTTTAGGGTGTTTGGTGGGTAAGGAATAATAGATATTTTAGGGATTTTTAGGTTGATTTTCTCTCTTCCTTTCTTTATTTGTCGTGTTTCTGTCTATGTGCTAATCTGTACTGAATATTTGTGGTCATTTATTCATGGAAAAGGCCAAGATTAATTAGTTGAATATGGTAAAGGCAGTCCATTGGGCTGATGGAAAAAAAGGAAAGTCCTTAATAATTACATAGGTAGAAATTGGGAGGAAACGATACAAACAGCTGAGATTCCACTGTTCACTTTTACCTTATCTCCTTGGAATTATTTCTCATATGGTTAAGGCAGTCCATTGGGGTGATTGCGGGGCTTTTCGTAGAGCATAGTAGGTAGCCTCGTAGCGTTACAGTTGTGCTTTCGTTTTGCTTCATGCTAACTTTTCTTTGGGTCCTTTGTGCAGTTCTCTTCATCAAACGAGTGAAAATTATTGTGTTTCTCATACACCTTGTGTTCTATACTTCCAAGTTATCTTGAAAGATATGGAAACACAATTGATCTCTACAAAGCTGTTTACTTCCTTTTCTCATAAGTTATATTCCAATTCACTCATTTATTGCTGAAGCCATTTTTCTCATTCTCTCCTTTTCTTGTGTTGCTTGGTAACGTTCTTTGTATACTGATCATTAAACACTCGAGGGGTGGAGGATGTGTGCTGGAAGGGTTTCGATTTGTTAAGGATGTGTGCTGGGAGATAGTGTTTGCTCTGTAATGTTCTTAAAGAACTACAAAACTGATTACAACACCTTGTGAAATTTGGAAGCCTAATTTGTTGTTTGTTGACATTTCAGACACGGTCAAAACAAAGCCTTTGGCCGCAAATTGAGGCAACTTTCAAGCAGATAGACACTGCAGCAACAGAGCTGGAGTGCTTTGAAGCTCTTAAAAAGCAAGAGATGTCAGCTGCTTCACACAGGATTAGTGGTATCTGGGAGGAGGTTCAGAAACAAAAAGAGCTGGAGAGAACTCTGCAGCTACGTTATGGGAACCTTTTTGCGGACTTGGAAAAGATGACGAAAATCATGGACGAGCGCAAGGCACAGGCACTAAAGGAAGAAGAAATTGCAGCGGAGAACCGTGCTCTTCAGTTGGCCGAGGCTGAGGCTAATCGAACTGTAGGAGAAAATGCTGATAGTTCTGAAGCTGTGTTTGCGTTAGCAGTTGATGGTGAAAATTCTATGCCTCCCAATGAATTAGCGGGTGAACAACAAAACTCTTCCTTGGGACATGAACATGAAGGTTCTAATGCCATGGATATCGACGCAGAGAAAGAAAGTGTTGCAGTGAGCTCGGATATTGGTTTACCTGATGACAAACTACCTTCTGCAGTGGCAGAGAATGATGCATCATCGTCTGACAAGGCTTTCGATGATTCTGATAAGAGTCAAACCATCGACGTTCCTTCACAAGAACTCGTGGTCCCTCCTGCTAATGGCACTCCAGACGTGCCCGGTACAGTGGAAAATAAGATCAGCAATGATTTGGTTGATGGAACTGCTCCTATCGAAAATGCTGAATGTGGTACCGATATTGTCAAGGAAGGTAAAGATGTCGAAACTCAGCAACCTGTGATCGAAGCTGGAAACTCGGATGTGAATTCGACTAATCTGGATTCTTCTAATAATGATGTCGTAGAACTCCCTCGTGGCGACGAGGAAGCAACGGGATCAAATGTGTAGGATGATGTAGATGATTCAGATTGTTTTGCGGCTTGTTTTTTTTTCCAGTAGGATAAGAGAGGGAGAGAGAAAGAAAGAGATACTAATTCCATGAAGAGAAGAAGAGAAGGGCTGCGATGATATGCTGAAACAAGATTTGTATTGCTTTCTTTTTGTAGGATTTTCATATAAGAAATATTTCATTAAAGCTTTCATTATGCATATGAGTATTGATGACACTTCACTTGTTCATTTCTATTATACTCTGTCCCACATGTTATCGGTTCAACACCATCTCCCTCCACAACTCACATTAGAGATACATGGAAATGGCATGAAGATTGTTCATAGTTGTTCTCTGGAGCACGAAGGTTCCTTCGTTCTCGGACTCGGTATTGAAGGAGGTGTAGTCTCTTCTCGGTTAATCCTTAACGGGGTGTTGGTTCGAATGTTTTGAAAGTGTAAGGTATAGATTAACTTGCCAAATTTACTAAATACATTCTATTATACTCGCGTTTTTACCATACTTTATTCTTATTGTTACTTCTTATTTTATGACATTTTTGAGGTAAGAGTTGGAGTTTATTTCCTTTTGTTTCCTAAACATCCTTGGACTTTTTTTTCAATGGCCTCTAGACTCACTTTTTTTTCAATGGCCTCTAGACTAATAAAGAATGACACTAACCCCACATATCATAGGTCAATAGGTACATGAACCGAAGTGGGGATGTGCAAAAAATATAAAGATTCGTTAACCAAATCTTCATGATAATTCTCAACAATGTTGGAACTTCTTACGAGCAACAACCTTTGTCAACAAATCTGGAGGATTATCAACCTTTCCAAATTTTAATAGGATTATCAACCGTTCCAAATTTTAATAAACGAATGTTCCATTCATTTTTTCATTCATTTACAATTTCTTGAACAAAATGAAATTAGATATTAATATGCTTGTTATGATTACGATGGACTTGGTTCTTTAACAAACGAATAGCACTCTATATATCATAGAACACCTTTATGTGTTTTTGAGCAATACCAAGTCATTAACTAAATAGTATTCTTGAAAGTTTTAGTGACGACCATCAATACAAAAGTACAAATAACGTCAACAAACAGGTCCACCAACCATAGTAAACAAATAACAGTAGTGGAACGATGCTTAACAATCTCAATCTGTCTCTCGGAAGCAATCTACACAAATAGATTAACGCTAAGCCATCATCAAGGCACCATAAATACACACAATGATCAAATTGACTATAAGTGTACTTGTGCTCCACCATGAAGTGATCAAACTTCTTGAAATGTTGGCGAGGAGATTGCTTTAACCCATACAAAGATTTCTTCCATCTGCATACCAAATATTGTTGCCCAACTACTCGAAAACCAACTAGCTATGCCATATATATTTTTTCTTCCAAATCTCCATGCAAGAAAGTAGTTTTAACGTTGAGTTGTGCAAGCTCAAGATTAAATTGAACAACCAAAACCATCAAAATTCAAATGGAAGATAGCTTTATGCGCATAGCCTTTAGCCACAAGTCGACCGTATAACGTATGTTAGAAGAGTCTTCCTTTTTGCATATACCCATTTACAACCAATCTTCCTTTTGGAAGTTGTAACTATATTTTATTTATTTATTGGCAAAAAAAAAATAATATTTTTGTGAGACCCGGATATACGCATGAGATCATGAACACGTTTTATGTAAAAGTACTCACAATTACCATCTTAAAATAATCTAATCAACCGACTTGGACCCATCCATTCTTCTCTTCATTTAGAACGATAATTTGTATCACAAAGAAATTCAGTATAATGACTCATACCCAAGTTTCGGATCAGGATTTGAAATTCGGATTCAACCTCTGATGGCCTTGACATTCTTCAGCGACATGGTCACGTTACTAAAATCTATGTCCACATACTAAAAAGAGTCATCGAAAAAAGGGCCCGGAGCACTAGCTTATTGGTATATGTAGTAACTTTCAATTCATTGTCATCCGATCCTCAAGATTACTTTCATTCGAATATAGTTCTAATTCATTCGTGTATCTCTTCATTATTCGGGTGTCAAAAATTAAAGCATTAGCTTTTTTGATTCCGGACTCCATTAAAAGAGAATCCCATATTGTATAGTTCTTTAATTCTCTAATCATATTTGAGCATTTCTTGAGAAACTTCACTGATTTTTGTATAAAAATTCCTTTATTCCTCTCCCAATCCGTCACGGAGTTTTCTTTCATTACTCTTTCACAAGCAAGTCTCTTTCAAAAAAGGGGACAAATACAACAACAAAATTCGACAACTTTTCATATTTTTGTCAGAGTCCACTGTCTATTCATATGTTCTAAGTTAACTTTGATTCCTTCAATAATTTTATGAATTCAAATCAACTTTAACTTTTGAGTCACTATTTACATCTTCCAAGCAATCATAAGAGTCGGGAATGAGTCACTATTTTCGAGTTGTCTAATCCATGGATGATGGTCAAGCTAGCACTCACCATGTTGTTCCCACTTGATAGAGATAAATCTTTGAGGTTGTGTCGCAGCATCGGATACCAATTCGCGTTGCGTAGGCTAAGCTAGCTATCGAAGGCTGTGAATAACAAAAACCCTTCACCTAGAGTTTAGAGTAAAGTCCGTGGTCTCTTATTAGGTTAAGGATGCGATGAGGGCATACAAGTGGGTTGTTTACTGTATATATTTATATACTCACCCTTTCTTTGTCAGGAGTTCGTAGGCTACTGGTTGAGGTAGAGAAGCATTTGAGAGCTGTGCAGTCATAGAGGGGCTTTCAGAGTGTTAGTCTGTCAAACCCATTTTCCCAGTTCGTAATAAATTTGACGTCGAGACTGTGGGACACGCATAGAATAGATTCACATTTAATTTAGTAGTATAGGTTAGTATAGATTGAATTGTATTTTCAGTTAGTAGACCATATAGGATGGAATTTCATTTTCATTTAGCAGTATAGGTTAGTATAGGTTGAGTTGTATTTCTATTTAGTAGTACATAGGTCAGTACATGAAGTTTCATTTGTATTGTTTTCGTTTATTTATTTTCTTTATATTAGTTTTATTCCAAAGTAATAAATGAAACATGCAAAATTTAATGTCGACGTTATTATCTGTACCGTAGCGACCTTAGGTAGAAAATTTAAGGTCATTACAAATTATCTCATTCATAACGTGACTAACTCAAATCCCAACAACTTACATCTAACTTGACCAACGCGAACCCCAAAACATGAGATTGCATGAGACTTACACAATTGACGGAACGAAGGGTTGGAGAAGAAGACTTACTTGAAATATAAATATAAATATAAATATAAATATTTCCCGTATCTTTATCAACCTCCATATTTTATTCTCGACAATACTAATATTCGTTCTATCTTTTAATTTTAAAAATACAAGGTTTGATAGCAATATAGGGTATCTAATGCTTGTTTTTTGGTATGTTCTTGAAGGATATATGCTTTGTATTTAATCGTTTCCCTAATAAATGAGATATACTCTATTATTGGTTCACAATCAGTATTACCCTTAAACTATGGGTTTCTAGGCATTGAATTTCGGAATAACTTTCGAAAAAGCAATGTGAAACAATTTATTACACTTCAAGGGTTCTTTTTTATTCAGTCGAGGCATAGTGACTTGACTCAAATGATATAAAAATCTTCCCCAACAATCTTATAGAAAGACAAAAATAATTTACTATGTCATAATCAGAGTCAATTGCCCATATAAGGTTTAGAAAATTTGACGGTTTTTATAGTGCTTAATCCATTGCGTTAGTTGGTGCTTCTATCAAAAGGAGGTGGCTGGGATTTTTTCTCTCTTAAAACTAGAAGATGAGGAAGGGTTTTGTGTAACTTCTTTTCTACCCTCACTCGTAGCTCATAGATTAGATCATTCATACTTCCCTTGAATAAACACTTCTGACTCCATGAGCTAACACCTGCTTGCATTGAGTCTCTATTGCGTAGCTTAAAATAAAATTATCCAAAATATTTTTTTGTTTTAAACATACGAAACTAGAATAAATTTGAAATTCTGATCGAATTTTGAACTCGAAGCGTTCAAATTAAAGCGTTTCAAAGAGCTTCTTTGGCCGTCAAAGTATTCTTATGACACCCGAGTAAAGGAAGAGTATATGAATAAACTACGACATATTCCATCTCTAATATCTTATAATCTTTGTTTGAAATAAATCCATTGATATCATTCTTGTTCCTTTTGAAATGCTCTAATATAAAATAATTTCTTGGAGCACCATATTCGTGGGAAAATCTTCCCATTGACAATTGCCTCCATTTCGTATAAATCATTTAAAATATATTCTCTTCAATTGCTCAAGGACGTAAGAATTTTTTTAATATTTATCACATATGGTTATGTATTTATTTATTTATTTATTTATACGTTGTTATTTGAAGATGTATTTTCAATATTCTTCCAAGTCTCTATGACTGTACATACGAGAAGTCATTTTTCATGGCATTCTCTCTCTTGTTCTTCCTGTAGATGAAGTGTGCGAGTTCTGCGATCCTAACAATTGATGCCAAAGTTAGAAGACAGATCAAAGTTTAGAAGTTTGATGAATTTGATTTTAGTTTATGAAATATGAAAAATTAAAGATTATTTGTATCAGAAAAATTTCATGAACTTTAGTTGGAGTGAAGTTGGATTCTTTACACAAGATTTGTGGGAATTAATTTTGAATATGAAATTAAACATTGAGTTTGATGTTATCTTTACCCATGTCATAAGATACTGTAGTTGTGATGAGTAGTTCCTTAGATTTAAGAAACTGAAGTTGGATGAAATTTGAGACGTAATTCTTAAAATTGAGAATTCATTGGACAGGTTCTTAGTGTTGATGGAAGGGAAAGAATCAATCGAAGAGCTGAAACAAATATTGTCAAAAAAAAAAAAAAAAGACGAAAAAAATCTCTAAACAGACCAAATAGGATGTGTTGGAATTGTGGAGAAATAGGACACTTTCACACAAATTATACAAACTAAAGAATAAACAGAATCATTATCAATCACAAATCGTGAGATGATAATAATTCTATAAATTCCATAGAAGATTCTAGGGATGATCTAATCCTTAGTGTACAAAACTCTAATGAATCTTGAATTTTGGATTCAGGTGCATTTTTTCATTCATCTCGAAATAAGGAATTGTTTCGAAATTTCTAATATGAAAATTTCGAGAAAGTGTATCTTGGCAACCACAAAGTCTTGAAGATGGAAGGAAATGAGAATATTTGCATATATACTCTAGTAGTAAATCAGTGGACACGGAAGTATGTTACATATATTCCTAGTCTCGAAAAGAGTTTAATCTTTATTAGTCTATTCGACCACATGTTATGCAACAGGGATTGGAAAGAGTTTGTGGAAGAGTGTGAATAGTGATAGGACGTGACATAAAATCTTAAACCTTATACACCACTAGAGGGAGTATAAACATGGATACTATTATTGAGAGTGCTTCTAGTTCAAGTATATGACACATTGGAATTAGACATATGAACGTTAAAGAAAGAAGATACTAATTGTAAAAAGAATTTTAGAAAGTTTGGAATATGTTAATACGAGTCTCTCTGAGAACTATTTTTTGAGTTAACAAAAACTTGTTAGACTCGTAAAGGTTGCTAGATAATCAAAGAAAGTATGATTGAAAATGGTTTATATAGATGTTTAGGATACCATCTCCAATTTCGTCACTTGGTGGATCTAAGTTTTACGTCACTTTCATTGATGATTTCAGTAGAAAGGTATGAATTTATTTCTTAAAACACAAGTCATATATGTTTGCCACCTTTGGAAAAGCTGAAGTTGAAAATCAAACCGGTTTGAAGATTAAATGTCTGATGTCTAACAATCAAGAAGAGTGACAAATCTGAATTCAAAGCATTTTGCGCAATCGAGGGAATCAGATTAGTGAGCATAGTTCTTTAACGACCCTATTTTCCTTAATATAATAGAGACTCTACTATGTGCATGACATGACTAATTGCATGGCCTTGAGCTCTACTTTTCAGTCCAGACAGAGTTGGATGTGTCGTATTTCTCTCTCACACGATGGTATTTCTCTCTCACACGATGCACATGGACCCACCAAACAGGCTCATAGACGTACTATGTGGGCCTATTTCGTTGAACTAATGCACGTTCATGCCATTGGACATCACAGAGGGAAAGAACTCACATGATATCATGGAAAACATAAACATCGTAACGTATGCATCCGTACTAATCATAACAGGGAAGTATCCCCATACACATAGCACATATAAATGCAAGAAGTTTCCATAACTTAAATTCATGACATATGTTTAAGATACAAATCTTACCTTCTTTCATTCATGACGTAACTTGCATAATACTTATCTCATCTTTTATAATTAGCCACATGGTTTCTAGGGCTATGCATCATGTATCATTGATAACATATTATAACTATATTATAACTTTAAAACCTTGCATAATTATTTCATAGTATAACTTATAACCTGACATAATTATATCATAACATAACTTATAACATGACATCAGATAACATAGCATAATATGACATAACATAGCATGATATAACCTAACATAACATACCTCCATGACATAACATAAACATATCGTAAGCGTAAGATAATACATGTCATACAATCATAGAATATGACACATGTAGGGTCACAAGACATGCATTGTTCATACAACAATCAAATATCCAACTAAGCCAACAGTACGATGACTTACCTAAATAGCTTAAGCTATTGTCGTTAATTTATCCTTAGAGCTAGACTGAACCTATCTCTTAATGTTCAAGTTAGAACTGGTTGAGTGGCTTAATCTACCTAATGCTCATACTTAAACTCTCTAATTTTAGCTTAGACACCTTAAATTACCCATGATTTTTTGAGGAAACCTCCAACGAAAAATAGACATTATTCCTTCTTTTCTCTCGATCGATCGTAACGGCTACCTACATTCCACAAAATTGTGCACCACACATAGGAGCTAATTAAAGAGACCTGCAGTCCCATAGAAAGACATTACAATCCCTGTGGAAAAAAAAATTATTTGGTGAGACGGAAATAAAGATATCAAATCCCTACCAAGATAACTTGAAGTTCTAACCAACAAAAACCCTAATGAACCTATAAAAAGGATAAAGGCTAAGTAGAAATTGCTGATTTTTTGAGATCCGTTGAAGTCATCTTAAATGCCTTTGAAAATATCAAAATCGACTATGGGAGGGTTAAAATGGTAGGAAACAAATCCCGAGGCTTTAAAAAGTCAGAGTCGAGCCAAATAAGTTTGCCCAACTCCACTGTAGTTGAGGTTAGTCGAGAAGCAAGCCATGCACATGTGGATGGCTTCAGGTCGACTAGAGTGTTTCGAGTAGGTTAGGGCGTGTTGAGTCGAGGCGCGAGTATGGTTAGGTCACGAGTCAATTTGAGTATAGTCAGGCAGGGTCGATTATGGACCTCCGGTCGTGGGTTTGTGCCGCTATTAGGCTGCAGGCTTGGACCGCGGTTGACTCGTCGATCTAGAGATGTGAAGGATGTGGGCCGTGAGACCGACAATGAATAAGTAAAAGAGTTGGATTGAACAAACAAAAAAAAAATTCATTTCAATAAACGTGGAAACAGTTTATTAGTTCTTAATGCGTTGATTCCAAAGAATCAAATAAAGTTAAAAAGTTGATATTACACCACCAATGGATATGAATCGAGTCTCATATTCTTTTTTTTTTTCTTTTGTTTTCTTCTAAATAGATTCCCTTATTCATATTCTTTTAGCACACCCAAAAAGCACTTCAAATATCGAACAAGACAAATCCAAATTATCGTCAGAAGCCTGAAGCCTTGGATCTTTCGGTAGTTTCTTACCAAACAAATTCATTTCGATTTTTGTTTTTGCTTCTTCATGTTCTTCTATTGTTTCTCTCCTCAAAAGCATATGATAAATGAGTATTTTTGTGTTTTTTTTTTTTTTTTGATAATATATTGAGAAAAAGCTATAAATTTCATTTACAGCTCAATCTAAATAGTGGGTTTCGTCCATATCTAAAGTGAGTGAAATTTTTATGTTTTTGTTTGTGACGGAGTCGGTAGATTTGAACCTCCAACTTTTTGGGAGATAATTAATCCAATTATTTTTTTTTGTCCATCTCTTTGACAACATAGTTGGTGAAGATGGTGAGTAGAAAGGTGGACTTGCGATCCGACACGGTGACGAAACCGACTGATTCGATGCGAGCTGCGATGGCGATCGCGGAGGTTGATGACGATGTGTTGGGGTACGACCCGATAGCCTTGCAGTTGGAAGAAGAGATGGCAAAGTTGACGGGGAAAGAGGCAGCTTTATTTGTTCCATCAGGCACAATGGGGAATCTCATAAGTGTTCTTGTACATTGTGACATTAGAGGGAGTGAAGTGATTCTTGGAGACAATTCCCATATCCACATATTGGAAAATGGAGGCATTGCTACCATTGGAGGAGTTCATCCAAGAACAGTCAAGAACAATGATGATGGAACAATAGATATCGATTTGATCGAAGCTGCCATTAGAAATCCTAAGGGAGAGCTGTTCTTCCCAACAACAAGGCTTATCTGTTTGGAGAATACTCATGCCAAGTAAGGATGCTAAACTTTTAAGATTAAATTATAGGTTTGGTTTTTTTTAAAAATATCTACAGCTAGTAGATTTTGTCTACTTTGGCCGGTTACATATTGTTGTCAGCCTCACGGTTTTAAAACGCGTCTACTGAGTAGAGGGTCTAACCCTACTCCGACTAGTGCCTCGTACTATCCAGTGACTGACTCTGAAACCATTTGTAACCGTTCAAGCCCAGTATTAGTAGATATTGTCTGCTTTGACTGTTACAAATGGTATCAGAGTCAGTCACTCGACGGTGCGAAACACTGGTTGGAGTAGGGCTAGACCCTCCCCTAGCAGATGTGTTTTAGAACCGTGAGGCCAACGGCGATATATAATGGGCAAAAGCAGACAATATTTGTTAGTGGTGTACTCTGTTACAAAAATTCCGCTAATATGATAGCTATCAGGTAAAAATTAGAACGGCGTACACTATATTATTTAGAACTATATATATATATATATAGAAAATTAAGATGGTAGTGTTCCTATTTGTTTAGACAATAATTTTTTACCCATTTGTCACCATTTTAATTAGGTTAATGATGTTATTAAACGATGACACGTACGCTCTCTGATTTTATACATGATTCATAGCATGACTTTTCATCTTATTTTATGAAAAAAAATCTTTAAAAGTATTTTCCGAAACAAATTCAAAATTTATTTGCATAACTTAAACTTCCTAAAAGTTTAAGGATATTTTAAATAGTTTAGCAACTTTTAATTGGTTCTGATGAATGAAAATACAGTTCTGGTGGCAAATGTCTTCCCGTGGAATATATTGATGAGGTTGGAGAGTTGGCTAAGAAACATGGTCTTAAACTTCACATTGACGGAGCTCGTATTTTCAATGCTTCGATTGTAAGTATTCTATAATTATATATATATAAACAATGTCTTTGATGCCCCTATAGAATATTCCTATAAAAGTAACTTTTTTTGTTTTTTATATATATAAAAAGTTAACCTTACAAAAGAGAATTTTAAACGTTATTTTCAGGCACTTGGTGTTTCTGTTGATCGATTGGTACAAACGGCTGATTCAGTATCAGTAAGTTCAAGCGTATTGTGTTCTAAATTTTAATATAGGAACAAATTCAACCATCGTAATACATTATTATATCTCACAACTTTTATTTTTAATTCATTAGGTTTGCCTATCAAAAGGTTTGGGTGCACCTGTTGGGTCAGTTATCGTTGGCTCCAAAAGCTTCATTGCCAAGGTAACGTTTTGAATTTATAGTCATCGATGGTTTTGATTTTTTCAATTTTTAAACTAAAATTTAAAATCTTGTTTTATAACCATTTTTTAATTTTAAAAGTTAAGAAAAGTGTACCGACATTAAAATAAAAATTTGAGAAGTTAAATACAATAAAGTTAGAGAAATGGAAAAAATATATATATATATATATTTAAAGAGAGAATATTAAATAGACTTAACAAAATGTATTAGTCAAAGAAAAAAAAGTTAGGTTGAAAAAAATAAATTAAATTAAGATCTTTTCAAATAAAAAATAATTTGAATTAACATTTAAAAAAAAAAAATTGGATAGATAAATTATTCGAAAATAACTTTTTACAGCATGTGAGCAAATGAGGGTGCATGAATGAACTAAGACAATATTGAAATGAAAACAATCTTGAGAATATGATACTTTAGAAATTATTAAAAGAATTGAAAATTACTAATTATACCAACGTGTACTTCTTTTTCGGTGGTTCAATCATAGAAACTCCAAATTTAAGTATATTTTGCTTTGAACAATTCTATATTGGGTGAAATTTTTCTAAGAAACATGTGAGTGGGGACAAAGTATGCTCAAATGACCAATTCATAGAATTTTCTTAGAAAGTGACCCATTCAAAGAATTTTATTGAATAGTTTTAAAACAATCTGTTCAAATAATTTTCTTTAAATGTATGTGAGTGATGACAAAATATCCTAAAATGACTCATGTTATCTTCGGGGTCTATTGAATATCAAATTTAAATTAGAAAAACGTATAATTTAGAAAATATTTCTCGTTTGATATCAATGGTTGAACGTATAATATTAGGCTAAAAGGGTAAGAAAAACATTGGGAGGAGGAATGAGGCAGATAGGCATCCTTTGTGCAGCTGCGCTTATTGCTATCAAAGAGAATGTCCCAAAACTTGCAACTGATCATCACAACGCCAAGCTCCTAGCTAGTAACATTATATGCTCTTCTTCATTCTTTTCAATTATTTACTTTTCTTTGTTCTCTTATATCTCGTCTTGTCTCATGGGGTTAATATTATACAGGTGGATTGAACCAAATCAACGGAGTGAAGGTGGATCCAAAATCAGTTGAAACAAACATTGTGAGTATCATTCAATAAAATTAATATGATATCATGCAATATTATCATCGGTATCATAATTAAGGATCAGATTGAAATATTTTTAAAATCGGATTAAATTGATTGAGGCTTGTGTGATATGATATTAGATATTCTTTGAGATGGAAGAAGATAGCAAAATTTCAGTGGAAACATTGTGTAAAAGCTTGGAAGAACGTGGCATTTTTATGATGCTAGACGGCAAAACAAGGTGTATCCTAAAATCCTAACCCTTTGATCTTTTTATGTTCTTATATTCTTTAATACTCAGTTTTCAGTTTAGGATAACTTTTGTTGAACATTTGCATATGCCCTTTGGAGGAGCATAAAAGTGGGGTTTAGAACAATTGCAAAAAGTGTTGTAATACTTTTTGCTTTTGGTTGGGAAACACTCCAAATTACTTTTTAAAAAGCATAGAATTTAGAACAAACTATCAATGTAGATGTTAACAAGTAATTAGGCTAAAATGAGCTTTTTTTTTTTTTTTTTTCAAATTAAAAAAAATACCAAACATACCCTTTTAGGGACGTCTATGGAGTGGGGCGGAGATAAGGAACTTTCTTTACCATCTATTTTAATCTCTATTCTTGCGAAATTTAACATGTTTTTTTTTTAAGCATCGGAATGGAGGTTCTCTATAGAGATTTTCTTTGTTCTTTGTAATATCTTTTTTTAAAGATTGGTTGGGTTTAAAGAATCTTTGTAATTGATAATTTTTCATTTTTTAGTATAATTTTACTTCAACTGTGAGATCCCATATGGGTTGAGAGGAGAATGAAACATTATTTATAAGGGTGTCTAAATCTCTCTCTAATAAACACGTTTTAAAAACCTTAAGGAGAAACTCGAAAGGGGAAACATTTTTTATAAGTGTGTGGAAACCTTTCTTTGGTAGACTTGTCTTAAAAACTTAGAGGGAAAGCCTGAAAGAGAAAGCTGCTAGTGGTGTGCTGGGCCTTGAAAGGGGTGGATTGTGAAATCTCATATCGGGCATATCGGTTGGGGAGGAGAATGGAGCATTCTTTGTAAGGCTGTTGGGGAAGAGAATGGAGCATTCTTTGTAAGGGTGTTGGGAGGAGAACAGAGCATTCTTTGTAAGGGTGTGGAAACCTTAAGGAGGAGAACAAAACATTCTTTGTAAGGGTGTGAAAACCACTCTTTAGTAGACGTGTTTTAAAAACCTTGAGAGGGAGCCTTGCGAAAGGAAAATCTATAAATTCTATAATATTTTATAAAAGAACTATGAGATCCCACATCGATTGTAGAGGGGAACGAGTGCCAGAGGACGCTAGACCCTGAAGGGGGGTGGATTGTGAGATCTCACATTTGTTGGGGAGGAGAACGAAACATTCTTTGTAGTGTGAAAACCTATTCCTAGCCCAAAAGAGGACGTTGAGCCATGAAGGGGTGGATTGTGAGATCTCACCTTGGTTGGAGAGAGGAAGATCTCACCTTGGTAAGAGTGTGGAAACCTCTCATCGGGCTAAATTCTATAATATTTTATAAGTAAAAATATAATATAAATAATGTTCTACTAATATAGTGTCTAACCATTCAAATTTCAATATTAAAAGTAGGGTTGAACACTTATAAAAATTTAAAACATACTTACTCCATAGATCTCTCTACTTCCTTTTATGGACACTTTTGACCTTAGGCTTAAGTCCAAATGTAATAAATCGCTCTCCGCCTATGAGGTTGACGTTGGCCTCTCAAAGGAGCACGTGCGATGTATGTCTCCAGCTTATGACATCTTAGTTCAATCCGATCTAGTTCATTTTTAACTTAATTTACTGGAGAAATGTAATCAGGACTGTGATACAAATAAACCTAACACACAAGGTATTTAGGGCTTCACACTATCGTCTTCCCCTTCTTTTGCTGCTCGACTCTCCCTTCCCCAATGGCTTCTTTTAAGCTTTTTCTTGTGCTTTTTTCGAATTGGATCAAGGGAATCTCCCATGGAGAGCGATGATCTCAAAGTGATTCACGACGTCTCCAAAATGCTTATTCTCGATGAACCCACTTTTGCCCTCTATATTAATCAACGACTAAAATATGATATATCTCGAGCCATAAAATCACTATTAGGTTTAAATCTTCACCTTGTTTATTTATAATATAATATTTTAAAATAAAATATATTCAATTCTTTGTTTATCTAATATATTTTTAAAAAAAATTAAACTTACTTGCAGGGCTCGAATGGTTCTCCATCATCAAATCTCAACGAGTGATGTGGAGTATACTTTATCTTGTTTTCAGGTGACCATTACCGACTCATTCTTTAAATATTCTAATTATATTTCTCAAACTATTTTCTACGGTGAATTACGCAGTGACAATTTATATTAATAATTACATTTTCTTTCATAGTTATTAAAGACATCATTTGTTCATAAAACGATTTCGAGACAATAACGATTAAACGAAATTAAGAATAAGTTTTCACACCTTTCCCAATTCTTTCGGTTTTGCAGCAAACTCTGAGTGGAATAGCAGCGGCAGATGGCAACTAATCAAGAACTTATGAAGCAATGTTGCTGCTTAATCTTCGTATGCTCAATATATGTATATGCATATGCATATGGGAAATAATGTGCCTATTGTTGGTGTGTAGAACACTTCTAATCCCTACGTATCATTCCAATAAATATGGTCTCTCTTGTAAAACTGAATTGATATCATCACATCGATTGGAGAGGGGAACGAGTTCTAGCAAGGACGTTGGGCCTCGAAGGGAGATGGATTATGAGATCCCATATCGATTGGAGAGGGGAACGAGTCTCAGCGAGGACGCTGGGTCCTGAAGGAGAGTGAATTGTGAGATCCCACATCGGTTGGAGAGAGAACGGAGCATTCTTTATAAGGGTGTGAAAATCTCTCCCTAACATACGCGCTTTAAAAATCTTGAGGGGAAACCCGAAAGAGGACAATATTTGCTAGCAGAGGACTTGGGCTCTTACGCAATAAGTGTAAGAAGTGACTCGTGTGTTATCTTTTCCTTGTGGTGGGATCAGATCTTAGATTGTCGAATCAAATTTTTCCATTGGGTTTTGAAACCGAGTGGGACTTAGACTTTGTTAAGTAATACTTGTAGGGATCACTAGAACGCGTAAGCATGCGAGCATATCTTGTCTTAGGCAATTAGGATATGCATGGTTAATACTCTAGAATAGCTATTTGGATGAGAATGCTATATGTGTTAAGAAAAATTACCAAAATGTCCCTAGGATGAGAATTTACCATGCATGTTGATTTCTATGTTTTCGACTGTGTTAGAATGGAGGATAGGATATTGCGATCTGTGCTCTATACGATTGATGAATACTTTTTCCTCGTCGAGTTTGCTTGTAGGCTTATATTATGATTTTTTGTTCATTAGATGATCGATAGGAATCTCTGCTCTAACAAAACATGCATGTGTGAACCATGTTAAGACTAGGACACTAGAGGTAAGGTGATATTTATGTTGACTGAGGACAATACGTTTCAAATAAACCTAGCGTTAGGATTGCACAACAACACACACACTCGATCTAGATGAACACCAAAGAACATGATAGAGAAAATGCGAGGAGAACTCTAGCTAAAGGATTTATATTGATGACTTCAAGTAGGTACAGTAAGAGAGAATACATAGAATACAGAAAGTACATTTTCAAATCTCTGTCGGTATATATATATATATATATATGGTTTAGCTTACTATATTTAGCTTTACCAGATATAACCATTTATTATATATAACTATTTACTATATATAGAATATAGCTTTTTACTCTACATAGCTATTTACTGACAATTTACTTTATATTGTCATTTACCAAATATAGCTTTACTATGTATACCCGTTGACTCAGCTATAAATAAAGCATCAGGCTCCATGACCTAACACCTAGTACATCAGATCTAGAGTGAGAGTAATTAGAGATTGGATTAGCCCAGAAGAGTTGATCCCGAGCATCACGAGAACACGAGATAAGATTTATATCGCACAGATGACCTAAGAAAGAGACCTCCACAACAAGGATGACTTAAAAAGCCTAACAACCTTATTAGTAAGAATAACGTTATCACGACCTATTATGTATGCAGAGAAATCAAGGTTGATGTCGCAGTTTCGTAAACTAATCATGATGAGAGACTTCGGACCACATGGGTAGCTAGCTCTTCTATTGCATGTAGAAACGAGTCAAGACTAACACCGCGATTCTGTAAACCGATCCTGAAGGGGGACTTGGGATTACACAAGTAGTTATTTTAAGGTGATTGTTTCTATTGCGCGTAGAAATGGGCCAAGACTAACGTCGCAATTCCATAAAATCGGTCTTGGAAAGAGACTTAGGGCTACACATGTGGTTATCTTAAGGTGAGTGTTTCTATTGCATGCAGAAATAAGTTAAGGCTAACGTTGCAATTTCGTAAATCGAGCTTAAAAAGAGACTTGAGACTACATAAGTAGATGTTAGGGTGAGTACTTCTATTTTGTGTAGAAACTGGTCAAAGGTTGAGGCCACGATACCGTAAACCGGTCCTAAAGAGGGCCTTGTGACAACCCTGGTAGTCGACTTAAGATGGTTGTTTCTAGAGCTTTGAAACCTACATAGAAGCTCATAAAGATGTACGATTAGACCTAAACTTTCTTGAGCTTAGAGAAAAGCTCGTGAAAACCTATTACGGATTGAATGCAATAAAAACCTACAAGTAGATTGTTTACCGTGTATTTTTATACTTACTACTTTCCCTTATTTTTTCTTTCAAGTGTTTGCAAACTATCGGTCGAGGTGGGAAGTGTTCAAAAGTTACGTCGTCACATAGGGGATTGTTTCGTTCTGAGCGTCCGCCTATTTTTAGTGTTAAAAGTTTAAATAGTGCCCATCCAATAAATAAACCGAAATCTTTTAAAATTTAAGTGCATGCTTTATCTATATAACTTTTCAATAAAATTTTAAAAATAAATATGTCACATTTAACTTTACCCTTATTTGATTGGAAGTTGGTATAAAGTATATAATACGTGATGCACTCATAATGCCCTTAAAAGCCAAACTTTATTGATCCTTATCCTTAGCAATTAACATGTCATATATAAGTATTATACATTAATCTATAATTATTTAACAATAATCTCGAATAATTGTGCATAGTATTTCGTTTCTGAAAAGGTTGAATGCATGTATGGTTCGCATACTCGTGCATGGACTCATTAGATGGGCTCGTGTACGTACCCTCTAAGTCAGATTATGGGTTAGCGCACGCTCATATTGTAGAAGAAAAAAGAAAGAGTACATATGATATCATGGTGTAAGCGTCTGTATATGTAATCCGTTTACATGACATATGATATACAACATGCATGAAGTATTGTATGAATGGTCATAATTTAGTGAAACGATACTCATAATACATCCGAAAACGCATTAGAATATGATAAGATAAAATAGATATTAAAAGAAAAAAAAAAAAGAAGAAAATTTGAAATTGTTATGTGGAAAAAGTGGAGCAGCCAGCAAAGTTGGATCAGCTTTTCTCAATATTAGTGTAATATATATTATAATTAAAAATCCCACCCAAATTCCAACACCAAAAGGGCTATTAATTTCAAACCTTACCTTCAATTTCCTCCAGCTTTCTGGGTGTTTCCTAGGATCAAATACTGGTCGTGTAATTTCCTTATCCAAAAGGTTAGAACAACAAAACCTTCCTTTTTTTTGTTATGTTTTCTTCCCTCCGACTTGTCGTCTCTATTATCGTTTTGTTGTCAGTTGATGATTGCTCGACGTTTTACTGTTATGTTGTATGTAGGCATGTTTCGTTATGCAGCTCGATCATATTGATTTTCTCGTGTTTAAATTCAATAGGTTCCCCCCCCCTTTTTTTTTTGGAAGTTCGCTAGCGTTTTTGCCTTGCTAAGTGCGAGGTTGAAGCGTTATATGACTAAGCTTATACTTTTGTGTTCGTGATTGTTTTTATTCGGGTTTTTTTTTCTTTTCATTTCTATTTTTTAAGGTATAAATTTTGGAAAAAAAAAATAGTTTTCAAGGAACTTTTGCTAGCATCATTTTTTTTTCAGGGAATTAGTAAAAACATATTTAGTTGACTTATTTTTTGAAAAATATAATTTTTTTTTTTTTTTTTGAAAAGAAGCTCGCTAGTAAGATAACAAGATAATAGCGGTGGTGTGCTTGAGCTCTTACAAATGGTATCATAGCTAGTTACTAGACGGTGCGAGACACTAGTCGAAGTATGTTAGACCCTCTCCATAGTAGACGCATTTTAAAACAGTGAAGCTGATAATATGTAGGAGGTTAAAGCGGACAATATCTATTAAGAGTGGGATTTTTTTTAAAATTTCATCTTTTTCAAGTATTTAACTTTTTAATTAAAATACAAAAGTAAAAACAAAATTATAAAAAAGTTTTCTTAGTTTCACCGTGATTGATGTTTGAAAACGAGTAAAAAGTAGAACACAAAAAAACCAAACGGTTATCAAACGAAATTTAAATGTTCTTATAATGAACTCTATGATAATATAGTTGACGAAGATGGTGAAAAGAAATGTGGATTTACGATCTGACACTGTTACGAAGCCAACGGAAGCAATGCGAGCTGCAATGGCGATTGCGGAGGTAGACGACGATGTGTTGGGCAATGATCCTTTAGCCCTCAAATTAGAAACAGAGATGGCAAAGTTGATGGGGAAAGAGGCAGCTCTATTTGTTCCATCAGGCACAATGGGGAATCTCATAAGTGTTCTTGTACATTGTGACATTAGAGGGAGTGAAGTGATTCTTGGAGACAATTCCCATATCCACGTCTATGAAAATGGAGGCATTGCTACCATTGGAGGAGTCCATTCAAGAACAATCAAGAACAATGATGATGGAACAATGGACATTGATTTGATCGAAGCTGCCATTAGAAATCCTAAGGGAGAGCTGTTCTTCCCAACAACTAGGCTCATTTGTTTAGAGAATACACATGCCAAGTAAGAAAAGCGAAAACTTTTATGAGTATCATTTTTTGGTTGAAAGAAAAGTCGATGATTACGAGTGAAAACTTTGATTACGATGCAGTTCTGGTGGCAAATGTCTTCCCGTAGAATATATTGATAAGGTTGGAGAGTTAGCTACGAAACATGATCTGAAACTTCATATTGATGGAGCTCGTATTTTCAACGCTTCAATTGTGAGTATTCCCTAATATATAAAAAAAAAAAAAAAAAAAAAAAAAAAAAAAAAAAAAAAAA
>NW_019268519.1:5273873-5297351 GCF_002738365.1 Cucurbita moschata | reverse complement strand
AAAAAAAAAAAAAAAAAAAAAAAAAAAAAAAAAAAAAAAAAAAAAAAAAAAAAAAAAAAAAAGTTGATGTGCCTTTCTTGAGTTCGAGTATATAATAATTTAGTGATCTATAGATTTGATCTTTGACCCCTTTTTTCTTACATAGTTATGAAATTTTTCAAATGTTATTTTCAGGCACTTGGTGTTTCAGTTGATCGATTGGTACAAGCGGCTGACTCAGTATCAGTAAGTTTAAGTGTAATGTGCTTTAAACTTTAATGTAGCGAGAAAATTCAGCTATAACAATACATCATTTCGTCTCATAACTTTTATTTTTGACTCGTTAGGTGTGTCTATCAAAAGGTTTAGGTGCACCTGTTGGGTCAGTTATTGTCGGCTCCAAAAGCTTCATTGCCAAGGTATTGTTTTGAATTTTTAGTCACTAATGTCTATAAAAGTCACCTTAAACGACCAAATCGTTCATATGTCGTAAATTTTTTTACAATGGATCTAAGTAAAGCATTCATGTTGGAATGACTCATGTTGGTTAAACTATACTTAAAGGATCCATGTTGAATTTTCCTAAAGCGTACGTGACTGATGACAAATCATGTTGAAATTACTCATATTGGTTTGTAGGGATAGTCTTTATAAGTAACGCATCCATGTCGGAGGATAATATCAAGACCATAAATGTTGAATCTCAATTCTAAATCCTAATCTAAATTCTGGGCATGGATCGTTACAAGTAATTAATAAAAAAAAATTATAATTTAGAAAGTATTTCTCGTTTTATAATGGTCGTTGAAATGGTCGAGTACAATGTTAGGCTAAAAGGGTACGAAAAACATTGGGAGGAGGAATGAGGCAGATAGGCATCCTTTGTGCAGCTGCGCTTGTTGCTATCAAAGACAACGTCCCAAAACTTGCAACTGATCATCACAATGCCAAACTCCTAGCTAGTAACATTATATGCTCTTCTTCATTCTTTTCAATTGTTCATCTTTTTCTTTTCGTCTTATATCTCGTGGAGTTAATATTATACAGGTGAATTGAACCAAATCAACGGATTAAAGGTGGATCCAGAATCAGTTGAAACAAACATCGTGAGTATTTTTATCAAAATTTTATAATTTCTTTGGTTTAGATTTCTTTAAAGAACCTTTCTGAGTATTAACACGAACATGCCATAAACAATTATTTATTTCTTTATTATTATAAATACCATAATTACATATAAACGTATAATCTCTTGGATAATTAGAGATATTAATTTAACGTACAATAACCTACACTCAAATGGAGCGAAAATGGGAAAGGAAGTCCTTATTAGCTAAACGTGGTCGAAGATGAGATTATATTTTCTGTTTGATCTCCCACCCAGTTTCACGCCCGTCCTAACCCTCATTAACTTCATGTTATAGTAATTATTTTTGTTTTATGATTAGATATTTCTTGAGATCGAACAAGACTCCAAAATCTCAGTAGAGTCACTGTGTAAGAACTTGGAAGAACATGGCATTCTTTTGATGCAAGAAAGTTCATCAAGGTCTCCTCTATAACCTCAAAGTTGCAAAATATTTAATTCAAACTTTTATTTATAAAAAAAATTCAAAACCAAAACTTTTGCAGGATTAGAATTGTTGTTCATCATCAAATATCAGCAAGTGATGTTAATTACACCATAAATTGCATTAAGGTGATGATCAAGATTTAATAGTTTAATGATTCTTGTTTGAACTTAATTCTATGTCACTAATACACTCTTCATTTGGGCCTTTTGCAGCAATTAGTTTGTGGGTATCCACTTCAAAATGGCTACTAATCACACAAAGCTCTCTATCTATTTATGTGGAATTTGCTATCACTTGTGAAGCAATGAAATGTTGCTTTTCAATCTTCATGCTCATATCATTTGCTATGGTAAACAACTTATGGCACATTTCTAATCCCCGTATTAATTATAAAGGCTAAATGTATGAGTTTGTTCTCTAATCCAAACTACGAATTCTTTTTTAGGTCCAAAATTTAAACCATACTACACATTCTGCTTCAAAATTAGATTAAACCGCTCACCATATCATAAGTTATATATGAACTTGTACAAGAGTATGAAAAATATATAATAAACTCATTGACATATCAATGATTCAATGAATAAAAGTATGAATGGTAAAAAATGGTGCAAAATAAAACTAGAAGAACCCGAGAAGAAGAAAAAAGAGTGAAGATATTGGCTACGAGAGCCAACATACTTTGGGTAAGATAGCTATGAAAGTACATGGAAACGTTAATTGAAGAACGCTATAGAGAAGGAAAATTGAATTCAGAGTTGCTCAATTAGGCGAGACTCGTCCAGCAATTACTGCTTATTTGCATCTACATCTCACTCTTTCAAATTTTGTATGGTTCAAGTAGAATGTAACTTGAATGTACTTGCAACCTACTATAGTGAACACGTAACACCATAAATCGAGTTCAACACCTATTCAAAATGGGATTTTAGGTAAATAAAGAACGCAATTCTAATGATTTCAAACGTTTTTATCCTATATTTATGTATAAAAAGCGAACGATTTATTTATGAACTCTTCTTCTTGATTAATTTTATGAAAATGTGTGATCAACCAATCAGTTTACAGTGTCGATCTTATGCTACGCTAAGCGATCAAATTAAGTCCGGAAGAATCGTCTTGAAAACATCAATCTCCTGTTCTCAATTACAAGTTTGTAGAGATGAAAACAAAACTATAAGAGAGCAAAACTATATTTAGAATCACCTTCAAATTGTGCAAATATCAAGAATAATGTTCTAAACTAAACTAAAATTGCATCACATTCCAGCCTAACCACAGCAAAAGAACATAAAATTGGGATTATTTTCCAACACCAAACCAAAGCCAATAATGCACCATATTTAGAGAAACAACTGAGAGCTTTTTCAGCAGAAAATCCTTCAAATTTTAAATTTGTTCTTACCTGGAACAAGGGCATCAGAAATTGTAGTTCATCTCCTTGCAAGAGTGAAGAGAGCAGCTAGCTGAAGCCTTCTAGTGCTCAATCTTCATAGCAACACTGCCAGCATCTGTTTCGAACTTCTGGCTGAGGATAATTTTGGAGAATGCACCATGACAGAACGAATTATATCAAGATATCAAACTGTCCGCAAAAAACCACGAACATCAATAAGGAAGTTGTGTAAATTTTTCCTGAATCTCTGGGAATTTATACGATCAAGCACTGAAGAAAGCTGGTTTGCACTGGTCAGAGTATGCAAGGCATTTGCAATCCTCGACTTGAATGTTGGATTATCCTGCCTCTCTATTAACTGTGTGGCTAATTTCTGTCACAAAAAACAATTATTGATTTAACTAAAAGCGTGGCAGAGGAGATCATAAAAGCAGAAACTGATAAACGCCTCTATAAATGGCCTATCCAGCTTCCATATTCACAGATTTGGCCAAATGTTCAAAGCAACCATATGTTAAATCACATATCATAGCTAAAAGAAAAATCAAGACTGGTGAAAGTTGTCATTGTCATTACCAGATACTTCAAAGTTCATAGAATGGTATGGGACAACTTTATTAATGCAGATTACCTGGTATAGTCCTTGATCACATAGAATTAGAGGAAAGAGAGCGTCAGCTGCATTCCCCACCAGGTCAGGGCTGGTACAACATAGAACAGAATAAAATGTCAGCCTGTGTTCTTTAAATGTGATGGAAGCTTGTATATTGAGAAACTTAGTTTTTTGTAAAACGATTATTATAAGTAAATCTAACATAATCCATCCGCTTAAGCTTTTATTTAATTTGGTATCAGGCTGGAGGTTTTATATTCAATCCCCTCTAATGTCATTTTCTCTCCCGTATGTATATTCTATGTTTATATATAATGTGTTAAAAATATATTTATACTAAAACTGAGCGGGACGAGAAATATAATCCCGTTCCAGCCCCATTTATCTAACTGAGAAAAAATGTTCCCCACCCCCTCCTCCATTCCTTGTCTAAACGGAGATCCCCTCCTCGTTCAGGGCGGGTCTGGGTAAAATGGACATCTCTATCTGAACTATACTCGTGGCAACTTGCCAGAGAGATTGCAAAGAAACATGATGGAGAGAGGATTCGAGGGCTTCAATGCGGGAGGAAAAGAGAGGAGATGGTAGTATGGTGGACGACTTGGGTAAGTTCTTGATCACAAAAGCACTTCTGATTTTGAGGATTGGGGTGTTGAAATTGGTAATGCAATTGAAATTTCTGGGTACGAAGACTTGGGTACTGAGAATAGTGCTGAAATTGGGCAGATTGAAGGATTTGAAAAACAAGAGCTTGAAGAAGAGGGTCAGAGGGAGACAGCAGCGGTGGAGAGGGGTGGTGGGTTTGAAAGCAGGGAGTCGTGAAATCGCCGCCGTAGCAACAGGCGGGGGGAAGATGGTTCCAGAGGAGATGGGTTTGATGAGGATAGTGATGAGAGGTCTTGTAACTCAACAAATACGATCAGAAAAATGTCTTCAAGATTATATTTAATCACATGAATAATAGGGGCAAGTTGAGGTGTCTGTTTACCTGTAATCCTCAAAAAGAAGCAACTGCAGTAGAGACTTGAGGAATCCGCTCAGAACACCTTCCTGCACAGCTTCACCTACGTCCTTTCTCGTAATCACTTGAGAGTCCAATCCAAGATTACCCGCAGCGATTTCCTTTAAGTGGTATGAAGCAAGCGATTTCAGAGCCTTGAGACACATATCAACAACTTCTATGTCCTGCCAAATCGGGGAAAGAGTGAGAGAATGAAATATGAACAAGCACTTGAAAATTCAAGAACGTTATGGTGCTAGATTTTGCTCCAACAATTTGTGACATTGAATTTGAGTCCAAACAATAAGAAAATGAAGTTAATTATCTTTTGTCCAACATTTTGTGGTGCTACAATGTACTCCAACTATTGGTGACACTGAATCCAAACAATAGAAAAATGAAAATGAAGTTCATAATCTTTTCCCAGCATTTGCTCACACCGACTCCAATCGAATAACATTCTGGCTAGTACGTGATGGAAGTCTCATTCAGATCATTTTCATTAGAATAACTCTATTTGATTGATTGTGTTAATATCAAAGCTTCTCACGCTATCAAGGTTTCGATGTACGTTCAAGTCTATCAACCGAACACCAACCATATAAGTTCATGTCTTATCTGGAAATCATTGCCAAACATTCAATGTACCTGATGATGGAGACCAAACTCCAGAGTCCTAAGAACTTGAGCAAAAGCTTCATGATTCAGTTTTGCAACAGTTTCAGGATAAACCTCAAGCAAATGCGACAACAAAGAGAAGTACTGCAGAGGAGCAGAGTATACATCATCCTTATGCACAATGGTGTAGATTGTCGTTATTTCAACAGAATAAGAAGAACTTACATCCCGGCAAAGCTTTGGGTATTTCAGCAAATCCAAAGATATCAAAGGACTAATAATGTGGAGACCGAAGTAAACGACCTGCAAAAACAGGTGTTGAAAACACGGTACAAGCGTATTATTAATGTATTGATTTGACTCACAGGCTGCAAATCAACTTACCTGAGAAATATCTGGTGCTGGCACGTCCGAATTATCAGATGAAAAATCAACCTACAATAACCAATTTCTGATTGTCAACAAAATCATAACAGATGTAACATAGAATCTACCACAGAAATTTCTTACCAGATCTTTTGAGCAAAGATTCGAAAGAAGTTGAAGAAGTGCACGCAAATCCTTGTACTTCTCATTTTTTGCCTCATTAAGTAAGCTGTTTGAAAGGCTTACTGATATCTGTTTACATAAGGTTGAAATATGTAGTATAAGGATCAGCCACTGCTATAATATATGGTAGATGGAAGGATAATAAAGATCTAGAAGCAATGTGACCTTTATGATCATGGAAGGATTATAAAGATCTAGAAGCAATTTGATCGTTATCTCCAAGATCAAAATGAGTCTTTATTGGTTGTCAATCCACAAGGCTCTCCAACCTTGAAGAACAATTAAAGTCTAGACATGATAATTCTTTATTCATGTGTCTTTCCTAATACAAAAAAACTAACTAAATCCCTAAATAACAATTCAAAAAAATAAATCTAACTAAATCCTTAAACAATACATAATAATACATAAAAATATATGTAACTAAATCCCTAGATATTAGGTAACATAATTAATGTTAGGTTTTGCACAGATATAACTAAGGTTATTAATTCAACACTTCCTTCAAGCTGCGGAATAGATATCATCCATTCCCAGCTTGGATGTGAACTCACGAAACATTGAGCTGTGAAGTTTTTTTGTTCGTACAGCATTGAACTGTGAGGGCACATAACTAACGCAGACTATCCCTTTCTCAAATATCTCCTTAATAAAATGTCAGTCAATCAATTTCAATATGATTTGACATATCATGTTGGATAGGATTATGTGCAATATTGATTGCATGACTTCACTGACACGGCTTCAACGTCAAGGCACGACTTCAACGTCAAGGCACGACTTCAACAGTACAGACAGTACGACTTAAATAGTGGCTGTAAAGACTCCCAATAAATTTAGTCTAGATGAAAGATAGGTAACTATGAAAGCTACGCCAATTAATCAGACTTCTCAAAATTGAATGGCTCTAATACCATGTTTTTAAGTGTAAACTATCTTGCTCACATTTCTTAATTTTCAAAGAGGTACACATGTTTTGGGAGTAGAAACATCTTCTGCAAAAGGGCCTTGGAAGTAGAAACATCAAAACATCATCACCAACCGAATTAAACAAATGATTAAAGAAACGTGGAATGTTGTCAACAAATTCTAGGATTTGAAGTTTAGTAGGAATTTAAAGAATAACGAAGCAACGGAATGGACCGAATTAAGCCTTAACCTTGCCCTAGTGGTATTGACAAACAAAGCAGACTCACTGACTTGGTTCCCTAGCACTGACAGGGTCTTCTCGGACGTGGGATAAAAAGAAGTAATAAATCTCACACTAGAAAAGACAATATGTGGAGGACATTACCCTAAAAAGGTGTAAAGTCATTAGCACAAGTGAAAATCTTCAAGGAAAAAAAAAAAAAACAATGTCTTACATTACTCTTTCTCCAAATTGGTGTCCATTATACAAGAAACAAAGCGAATAACAAAGCCATTTATTTATGCAATGCACATATGCTAAGAATTTCTGGACAACAATTCTCAATATATTTGGATGGCATCTCACATTTCCTATGGAGGTAAATGATCTATTGGAAATGGCCTTAACGTACTAATCTTTCAAGAATGCAAAAGCTCTACTATGGAAAAACCTCATTATGACTTTCTTTTGAAATATGTGGAAAGAAAGAAATCAAAGAATAACTGCGGAAAAGACACAAACTTATATAAAACTCTTCGATAATATTGTTTATCAAACTATATCTTGATGTAAACTGTCTAATATTTTTACTTCCTATAGTTATACATCCCTTCCCTTTTCCTTTTGTAAACATCATGGATAATCATCAATCAAATTGCCTCTTAAAAAACTTCATATTACAAAGTAGTCAAATAAATTAGCAACTTACTTTGCCAATATTATGTGATGAATACAGCTGGAGCAAACGCATGCAAAAATCAACAACAGCAGCTGTTTCTTGAGCTTCTAAGTAACTAATTTGTCCATCCACCCAATGAACCACAAATTTCAGTAGCATATAAACAACTGCCGCCTAATAAAACATAATTCATCAGTATATATAAAATCAACACAAAAATCTTTTCAAGGACTCACAACATAAATAAATAAATAAATAGTATTATCACAAAATAAGCAAAAAGTTCAAAAAAATCTAAATTATTTGACTAAACTGACTATTCAAATTTTCACCACTTATCTAAAATCATTTAACCGGCCACATATAAGTTCAAGAAAACACTTCGAGAACAGATTTAGGATGAATATGGAACACCTTTCTAAATTTTAGAGGGAAAAAAATATTTTCAAACGGTAGCTCAATAAACCCCTTAACTTCTAAAACTAGAGAACTCAGCAGTGTTTATGCATGCATGAAACCAATATAGTTGCACAAATTTGTGTACCTCATCCTTGTAAACTGCAAGAAGAACCAAAACAGGGTTCATGACAGAAAATCCCAACTCATAAATTGCTCTCTGAGTACGGGGTTCAGAAGCACAAGCAGCTCCACGAAGCCGCTCCAACAAAAAACTTATCTGCAAATATAATGTATAATGTTAATGGAGAACTGTTCTTCTCCATCATTAGTCCCATCAAAACTTTAGGAAAAAAATTCCAAAGTTCTTTGACCAAAAGTTTACCAGTGTCTTTTTTTCTTAAGAGACTGGAAACTTCGCATACAAAGGACACTAATATTAGAAAGAACTTACCATCATCATAACATCAGGTTGTTGAGCAATACTTGCTAAGTCCTTCCTGCTAGCCATTTCAACAAGATGTGTTGCTGTATGGCCCATAAGATCCCTCACATACCTTAAAAAAATTTAATCATATGATCATGGGAAGGATCTAAATGAAGAACAAAGCAAATGAGAAAATAGCAAATGATTACAGTGCTCACTGATTTGATGATTCTATATTTCTCACCCCAGAAGCCGAACGCACTAATGTTTGAGCAAGTGAACGCTGAAGAAAAAAGTTAATGACTACCTATTCAAGTGGGAAAGCACAGGTAAGCTGGACTGTCAAAGCATACAAAGCCATATTACCTGGTGAGTGGAATCCAACAAGAACAATTTTTTTTCATTATCAAAAGCATTTGTTAAATTACGCCAGGAATCCTGAAGAATAAACAACATAGACCTCTTAGAAAATAATTTTAAGTTGCATACTGTATCAACAGCTTGAATAGAAAGGGTTTAAATGTCAACTTAAAAAATTGATAATTGGACAAAAGATTGCATTGATGAGTCACAGAAATAAACTTAAAAAATTTATAATTGGACAAAAGATTGCATTGATGCGGTCAATCAATATAGAGTGAAATGCTCTTTCAAAAAGGTTATCAAAATCTGCTATTATGAGATTTCCAAAGAAATTACAGCGAAGTTGCAATTATGTTGCTTATTTTAACAAAGGGAAATCAAAATTTACCCTCTGCAGGTACACCCAATGATTCAACCTTTAATTTAACTAAGAAAACTTATTTTTCTTTTTCGAGGTCCCCCTTACAATGTCAAAGCATTATTGTTTCTTTAATAGTATGAGAATTACCCCTACTCAAGCCCTAAGCTTCATTATCACTAGTTGGCAATTTATCAAAATAGTTGAGACCATCAAGGACTCTAACATGGTCAATCATCTTCCCCGAGTCTTGATCCTAAAAGACGCAATGAGTTTCAAGGAAAGTAACATGTCAGTTGGCATCCTTGGAAATTTTACTAACAGGAAACAAGACAAGCTAATTTAGGGACGTGGAGGACAGATTGATTGTTACTCTTCTCACTTTGCTGGGTATTCCTCCAATTTGAAAGCTTCGCATGGATTTTCCAACAGGTCTCACGTGTGTGTTGGGGTTTATTACAGTAGTCATACCATAATCGAGGTTTGGTGAGCTAAGTAGAAGCCTTATTTGCAGTAGCCTGAACCACCATAGTAGAGGTCTCAATTGTACTAATAGGTTTCTTGCCAAGCATAACAATGTAGTAACTTTCTTCTTTGCAAACTTCAAAATAAACTTCATTAATGGATAGGAGAGGATTCTTACCGAGTTCTCTACTTCTAACCTCATTGAAGTCACCATTGAGGCCAACAAGAAATTCGTAGATATGGTCGTCCTCCACAACTTTCTTATAGTGAGTTTGATCTTTAGTAGACTCCCATTCATTAGTGTCAAATAAATCTAGGTCTTGCCAATTTTTTTCAGGGAGTGAATGTATTTGGTAACTGTATCTCCTCCTTGACAATGTTTCTCAATTTGAGATTCAGCTCAAACACTTGCGATTGATTGCCCAAGTTGAAATGCATCTCATTCACATTGTCCCATAATTCCTTCACAGTTAAGTAAGGCACATAGTTGCAATTTATCCGCTCAACCATAGAGTTGGCCCACCCATCATAGCCGTGGAATACTCAGCATCCCAAGTAGCAAACAAAGGATCGTCCTTGTTAGGAATTTTTTCTCATACTCGTTCTACCCTTTTCTACAATACATTTGAATACTTTGGGACCAAAGATGAAAATTATCCTCATTAAGTTGGACAGTGATAATTTAGACGTGTGTCAAGGACCTTAGCCACCAACGGCTTGTCTTCAAATCTATTGTTTATTCAAAGAGAGAACAATCGAACAGACACAAGTGGCTGAATGAACAACACAAATCTTGGATAGAAACGACCAGCAAAGATGTTAAAGTCAACAAGTTTTCTAGTTGGGGTCACAAATTGTGAGATCCTACTTCGATTGGAGAGAGGAACGAGTGCCAGCGAGGACGCTGGGCCCTGAAGGGGGTGGATTGTGAGATCCCACATCGGTTGGAGAGGGGAACGAAGCATTCTTTATAAGGGTGTGGAAACCTCTCCCTAGCAGACGCGTTTTAAAGTCCTTGAGGAGAAGCCCGAAAGAGGAAGCCCAAAGAGGACAATATCTACTAGTGTGGGCTTGGGCCGTTGGTATCAGAGCTAGACATCGGGCGGTGTGCCAGGGAGGACGCTGAGCCCCGAAGGGGGTGGACACTAGGAGGTGTGCCAGCGAGAACATTGAGTCGAAGGGGGTTAGATTGTGAGATCCCACTTTGATTCAAGCGAGAACGAGTGCCAGCGAGGACGCTAGACCCCCAAGGGGGTGGATTGTGAGATCCCACATTGGTTGGAGGGGGGAACGAAGCATTCTTTATAAGGCTATGGAAACCTCTCCCTAGTAGACGCGTTTCAAAATTTTTGAAGAGAAGCCCAAAAGGTAAAGCCCAAAGAGAATAATATCTGCTAGTGATGGACTCGGGTTGTTGCACAAATATTCGAAGGTTGCAAGGATTTTTAGTCACACACGAGTATTTGTGAAGTCGCATGGCTGCTTGGATCTGAGGCAGATAGTGGTTGCAGTTGAAACAATAATTAGGGTTAAGGTAAGGGTTGAATATTTATAAGGCTTTAATGTCTAATCTAATAGTATGTCAGATATCAATAATAATATGATTAGAATACTTGCCTATTTCTCATCATCACAATGGCTACAAGAGACCTATCTTAAGTAGGAGAAAACCCTAAAACATAAGAGGAAAAACGTACACACATTATTACAACATAACTACAGCAAATAAATAGAGTTAAGGAAAATATCAAAAACACATCCCAAGTTTTCAGCAATTTAATAAAAAGCTTCATTTCAGGTTCAAAGATTAAGAATACATGAAAGAAACATTTATGAACTTTCATGAATTATTAAGACCATCTAACTCACCAGTGAAACAAGATGATTGCAAATATGTTTCTGACGAACAAGTGCACGAAGCAGTTGGTTAATAAAAAGCTTCATTTCAGGTTCAAAGATTAAGAATACATGAAAGAAACATTTATGAACTTTCATGAATTATTAAGACCATCTAACTCACCAGTGAAACAAGATGATTGCAAATATGTTTCTGACGAACAAGTGCACGAAGCAGTTGGTTAATAAAAAGCTTCATTTCAGGTTCAAAGATTAAGAATACATGAAAGAAACATTTATGAACTTTCATGAATTATTAAGACCATCTAACTCACCAGTGAAACAAGATGATTGCAAATATGTTTCTGACGAACAAGTGCACGAAGCAGTTGGTTAATAAAAAGCTTCATTTCAGGTTCAAAGATTAAGAATACATGAAAGAAACATTTATGAACTTTCATGAATTATTAAGACCATCTAACTCACCAGTGAAACAAGATGATTGCAAATATGTTTCTGACGAACAAGTGCACGAAGCAGTTGGTTACATGTGAGTGCCTGTTACATTCCAGATTATTACACTACGAACATTCTAAACAATAAATGCAAAGCAATATACGGTCTTTAATAACTAAAGTTATGTATTCTAGCCCCTCTGATCAACAGAAAGCAGCATTATGCAACATGCTTAACTAAGAATATAGATTAGATTTGAGAATGACACGCTAGTATGCTTGCTTACAATCTTTCATTCAAAATTATATGATGACTATTCACTATGATTTCTTCATTTCTCTTATCAGACCATATTTGTCTAAACAGAAAATAGCATTTACTGTGGTCATTCCCTTTTTCACCAAAGTTTGACCATTTATGGGATTTCAGATCACCGGTGTTCAGAGTTTGAATATTTTCAAGATGTTGGAGGAGGTCATTCTGAGTCACCTTTACAGGAGACGGGGTCAGATTCTTTAACAAATGTTGATTCTTCAACAGTTATCTGGTTTATTTATTTGGAAAGAAATGAGAAGAGATTTTCCACACTATTTAAATGCTTCTTCACAAGCCAACTGAAGAGCATTAGCCTTGCATATTTATCTTGGTATACATGTCTTTGTATGCATCTCTTAATATCTGTTCACGACCATAGGTTGCTGTTATGATTACTTTTCTTGGTATACATTTTGTTGTTAATCAAACTTATCTAGGTATACATGTTTTAATGTCTTCTTATGACTGAAGAGCCCTGCCTTCATATATCATCTCAATACAACACTAATTCAAGATTTTATGCTTGCCTAGTTTGTCTTGTCACAAACCATTGTTAAAAGAACTTTGGAAGACATGTTCGGGACAGGGATTCAGAACTTGGTTTGATGATCATCAAGAATGTAACTAAAATTTACTTCAAAAATCTCCTCAAGAGGTGATATTTAAAAATAAATACAATAAGAATTACCACTTATGATGAAATGTTCAATAAAATTTTAGCAGCATTGAAAATTGAAAAGGAAATCCATACATGCAAGTCTTTTTCCCCAGGATATGACAAAAGTGTAGTTGCTGATATGCAAATAATAACGTCAAGTATAGGTATTCCTTGGCCATGTTCTCCAAAAAAGCTGTAACAGACTTTCCTGGTATGCTGTGTCTGGAAATGATCATGTTCTTTACCATAATTGCAGTTGCTAGTGATGATTTCTTCGGGGTGGAGTAAATATGTTGATGACCATCTTGATAGAAACCATACAACTGACTGCACCAATACATTGGCTCAAATAAACGAACTGATACAGCATAAAGCTATTAGAAGTAGAAATAACAGTTATTTGTGTTTAACAATTAGCTTGTGAGGGCCTCTTTTTGGTTTCTTATGATAAAAAGAAATAACAGTGAACAAACTCTTAAATAGTAGAGCTAGATCCATAAATAGTCTGCTGGACCATTTTTTTTTTTTATTGGGTTCGCATGGCAAAAATTTATGCTCCCTCGAGACCTTACAGCCTATCTTTACACACCTATTCTTACTCTAGTATTTCTAAGTGGTAGTTTTGAGAGGATTTATAGCTTGGTGTATTATACTTGTACAACACGGTAAGTTCAGTTGGGAGTGTCATATAAACAAAATAAAAAGTGAAGAGATATAGAATCAAGCACTATTATGGCAAAAACAAAGAACTCTACCTCCATAAGTCGAGGGCTGAAAATTGATGCCCTAGTTTGGTGGTCCAAACATTGCTCACAAAACCTAATGACTAAGCTGTACGAGAAGACTTAGCATTAGTTTCATTTTATAAGAAATGGAGTTGTTGCCAGTCTAAGTGCAATGATCAAATAGTTAATATATTATGCATCTATTGAATCTCCTCCCCATTGATCTATTAAAAGAAAAGGAAAGTCACTAATGAACATAGTATGAACCAAAGTGTAACAAATACAGATAAATAAAGAACATGGACTAATTAAATCGATCCAACTACATTAAAACTTAAACCACCCCCAACATTAAATTGTCAATATTTTGATCTCACAAAGAACAGCAATGGTAAATTCAACTTCTCCATAATTCTATCATTTCTCTTTCAACCATAATTTTTCGAAAGGAATTCGAAACCTCTACAGCTTGTGTACTTCACAATCTTCCTTTAGTTGGACAATTTTTAGAAGCACATGCTACTTTCCCACCATAACTAGAACTCTACTTTCTTCCATCCTTGTCTCAAATTTGACAAATAAACGTATTAACTTTTTTCCTGGTGCCTTCTTTACACCAAGTTTTTGGAATCAAAGCACCCAAGAATTTGGGCCTGATGGCTGGAAAACCCACCTAAAGTTCTTTCCTTAAATTGACTACTGAATACTTGCGATCACTGGAAGGTTTATTAGGAGAACCACGATCAAATGTGGCGAAATTCAAAGAATGATCGGCATGAAGGCACAACAATTGGAAAAATTTACGTTGGAACAACAAATTTTCCAACAAAACAGATATCAAGAAAATGTGATTGAAGAAAGAAACAGAGATAAGCAGCCTAATCTTCAAGAAAGAATGGCAATTCAACCAAGAAACCCAAACTTTTTCCACAGTAGATCTAAGGAGTGGATATTACCGGATATGATGAATATAACCTTTTTTATGCAACTCCATCCGTCTACAGCATCTATAATCCTCAATTAGCTTCATTAGCTAGTCAAGAATTTTCCTACTAAAATAAAAGCACCTTGAGAACTAGAGATTGTCGAAAGGATAACCTTTTTTAATCTATCTGCCAACACCTCCACCATGATCTTATACACGCTTGTAACTAGACTAATAGGCTTGAAGTCTTTCACCCTATTCGCCCTTTCCTTTTTAGGGATGAGACAAACAAAGGTCTCATTCGAAAAACTGTTCAAGATGTCCTCTCATAGAACTCCCTGAAAACCTCATCAAAATTGTCCTTCATACCATCCCAATTATCCTGAAAAAAGGCTATAGAACAACCTTCGAGACCAGGGTACTTTTTCTATCAAACTCAAAAACCATCGTTCTGATTTATTCCAAAGAAAGGGGAGAATCGAACTCAACTTTACCAGCATCGAAAATGGGACACCAATCTAAACCTCACTTGAACTCACAAGTGTAGCCACTATCATATAATTATAAGCATACTTAATATGTAGGATCATTTTGGCTCCAACCTCTCTAGTTCCATTCAACAACCCCATTTTCACCCACGTAGAAGAAACTATACTAACTGAGTCAATCGGGAGAAAGTGTTTCCATTAAATTAAAGAAATCTTCTTTCCACCATAAACATTAACTTTTCATAGCTATTTGAGAAGTTACAAGTTACCGATCTCCTATAACAAGTCTAATAAGGCAGAACCGCCCAAATAAAGATCAATCTTTCTATGAATTTACATAACAAGGTAAACTCCCATAAATAATTACAATGCCGACTAACGCCTATTCACAAGAAGGCATTCCACCCAAAAATAATTTTCCATTGTTTTCCTTGTAGCACCTCAGCAAAATACCCCAGAGAACTTTAAACATAACCACAATAAGTATACTTATTGCAAAAGTAATATAAGCTTCTACCATAGGTTTAAAAATAATAACAATAGATCTTTCAACAGTAGAACAAATACTTACCTAGATAGTGAAACAACAGGATGCTTCTCTGCTTCCATCACATCACTAAACTGAGACTGTATAGCATTTGGAACCTGTGTTAAGGGTGGCATAAAGAAGTTAATCTTCCAGCTTGAACCAGTATTCATATCATATATAAAATAAGAATAGGAAATAAAAGTACCAAATTAACAATAAGCAAACAGCTTTTTCTATTACAACAGTAACCTCCAAAGAAATTATCAAAACATAAGGAAATGAATTCACTTATAACTCTCCAATCCTTCAATTTTCTCGTTGATTAGTGATGGCATCATTAAATGAAAAATGATAAATAGAAATTAAAAGAAACAGAAATCCAATAGTGCTAATATCAAAGTGAATTGAAAAGAATAACTGTCAATTCTCTCAAAATCAATACGAAGGGTCTTTCTTAAATAGAAGAAAACCTTAAGACAAAAAAGGAAAAAGATTATACACATGATTACCATTTAAATTACAGCTAATAAATATAATTAAGGAAAATATTAAAGTTGTAATGCCCGAGCTTCACGTAAGGGTAAAATTGCAAGTTTTGCTCTCAATTATTGGACTATTTTAATTAATCTTTGGAATTGAAGTCCAATTGACTTTGATGCGATCAATGTAAGTTGAGTGGACATGTTGGACTCATCGAATTGAGGTCGAGGGGAAATTTATACCTTGGTTGGATGATGATTAGGAATTTTGACTTGGTCAAAGATTTGGTCAAGGTTAAGGTTTTTTTAAAAAATGAAAAGGGGGAAACACACTAAATAAGCATCTTCATAAGGTTTCCTCCTGCCATCAACTCGATCCTTGGTTGTCGCTTGCCTTCTTCTCATAGTCGCATCATCATCTGGTCGCCTTTGCAGCAACGTCGTCACAACCCGCTTTGCAGCCCAACTGTCAAATCATTCCAGTCACGTTATTCGTCAAACATTCTCAACTTCCTGACATGACATCAATTGCCACTGCTACTCCAGTAGCCCAGACGTGGATCTTCCTCTCCTCCGTTGTCACCTAAACATCAGCATTTCACCATCAATACAGTACCCGACGTTCCCTGGTTTGTTTTTTCTTCTTTCTTTTTTTCCTTTCTTTCATTTTTCTCTAATTTTTCAGTTCATCCCTCATCAATTTTGTTTTCTCCCTTGGGTCTACCCTATCCAGCGAGCAAGCTACGCCACATCACTCCATCAACCGTCATATGGATTGGCAATACGTATAAATAAAAAAATAGAATTAAAAAAAAACCAACACAATTAGCTTTTTCTCTCTCATTGCTAATTTTTTCCTCATTTGTGATTTGCTTCTCCCTCATTCCGGTTAAACTTTAACACAGTAGCCATTTCCCTGTCAAGTCCAACAACTTCAGGGTGTGACCCTCACGTTGCGACAACGCAAGTGCCATGATGCGACCGAGGAGGATAGTGCATCATTTAACACACCATACAGAGTGGACATTGAAGAGAAAGACGAGACATAAGCAAGATAAGGGCCACAAGTAGACATGAGTGTCAAACATAGGCTTGTTGAAGGGTCAGGTAGGGCCCCGGACCTTCACCTCGAAAGTCGGGGTTCCGAAGGGAATTTGGGCATGCGGTTTTTGAGTCAAGTCTGTCCATATGAAATACGAATGCTCACCAAATTTGATGTCGATCAGACACCGAACGGACGCTCCACAACACTGTATGACCGTTCACCAAAATGACGTTTACCTAAGGAGGATTGAAAACGCTTCAAAATGTACTATAATTGGGAGCCCTGGTATCAGCTCTCCACCATCCCTGCCTTGTGGTCTAAGCGAGCTACCCTGTGGCACATGTATGTATCACAGCGAGGGTGAGCGTTTCGAGACAAGTGTCTTAGGCGACTTCCTTCGAAATGGGTCTTTCGAAGATAGTACTGGACAGCACGCATGGGTGTGACAGTATTGCGCCCCAACCCATGTGTTGGAGGTTAGATCATACATCTACTATCTGGTACGGAGTCCGTAAATGACATGGCATGGGCACGAGATGGCCCATACATGTAGTAACGCTTAATGTTTAAGTTCATAATTTATGATTTGAGGTTTTCATGGGATCTCAATTAAACGTTTGAAATGTCTTAGAATTTTCTATCTTATAGATGTTCAATTGACTAAGTTCTAAAAATAAAAAATTTATGACATACAGGTAGTGATCGCTTAGTCTTGATTTAGAAGATGGGTCTTACAAAAGCAAAAACCAACATATAGTTATGACAACATACCCAAGATAACCAAACCTGAAAATTGAAAAGTGAATTAACTCCTTTCTTTAATACTTAAAGCTAAACATCTCAAAATAATAAAGATAGGGAATAGCGAACTGTACATAAAATGGGGTTCTATGGTAAATATTACGAGGAGTACTAACGAATTTTCAATGTAGATCGAAGCAAAAAGAGAAACCATGCAACTAGCATAATAATTAGCCTGAAAAGAGCTTACCGATGGTGTTTCCCCCTCCACTTCATCAGCTAGCACATGCCCAATTATTAACAGAAGTGAGTAAATTTCTTCCAGTGTTTCAGTTAGATCCATGGTGCCCCTGCCCTACAAACACCATGAACAAAAGTATATAAATCTTCCTGCCGTGCAGGCAGTAATAATAGAAGTAAAAAAACAAAATAATTAGTTAAGAAATAAGGCTTGTTGTCACAGACGTGGAGGATACCTAAAGAGCTGAATATTTATGGGAGTGAAATAATAGAACTAGAATCACATATAAAATTTCAAGAAAATCAGTCATCTTCGAATATAGAGCCTCTAACAATCTCCCTTGGAAAGATATATAGATTGGTACTGATTTCACCCCGTTTGGAATATTCTTTTCACGAGCATTTAAATGTGTCAGATTGAGAGAGCATTATTAACTACATCAGTTTAAATGAAGATGCTAAACAGATGCATCCAAAGGAAGAGTATACCCAAAAGCAGAAGGGAGACCGACACAGGTTAATTAATAGAAGCATCAAGAGCTCGGATAGGTTGATTCATAACTAAATCTTGAAAGTAAACACCTTCCAAATAACTATTTCTTTTGTTCTAATAGGCATTAAGAGTTTATTCTAAGCTTGATCAGGCACTTGGACACTTTTTGTTATTGAGCTATACTGGCTCCATTTTTGGGGATTGTCACCTGTACAACTAGACGACATGTGGCTGCTAAGGTTCTTTAAAAAGAATAAAAATAAACATACATACACATCAAGTATTTACCTAAAAATTGCAATTTTAAAGATAAGAACCTCTTGAATCGTCATTGTACTTCGTCTAATATATATCAAATAGATTACGCTATAGACTTTATCAGTTACTGACTCTAATGCTTGGGAAGATTGTGGCCCTTGAGCTAGATGGGTCAAATGATTGATGAACTCGAACTACTAATCAGGTTCAGATTAAATCTAGCAATGTCTAATCCTTTTTTTTTTTTCCACCTTTAAAATGTGAAATCAAATAACAAAATCCCATTATGTCTGATAAGAAGCAGGTGACATCATAGAATGATCCATAAAGATATCCTTGATGCTTGAAAAGGGGAACCTGATTAAGCTTGGAGAGACGCTCTGTGAACAGTCCTATGAGGAAGGGAACTGTGACATTTATTGCTGCCCTTGCAATAAGAGCATAAGCACTTAATCTTTCATCCATGGCTGTAGAATCAAGAAAATACAAATAAGAACTAAAATTGTAACAGCTAGACTGTTAAAATTGACAACACTGTTCGGAAAACTAGTTTGCTATAATTCTCTCTTACCAGAAACAGAAGCTTGAAAATATTCAGATTCGACACTGTCATCCAATGCTGAGGCAGATGCGGCTGCAACCTCATCACCATTAGCTAATAATATAAACTATTTTAAAGAAAGGATTTCTCAAACATAGTGGGAAAGCTTAACTACCTTTTAGCTCTGACTCCACAATCAGAGCAAACAGGCTAGCAGCAGCGCTGATACCTTCATGTGGAAGCAATGAATTCTGACCAGACCTCTCTATTGGCTGAAGAGAGAAAAGGAAAAGATATCTAAATTTTGGCTACTAATTGCAATCATTAGTTCCTAAATTATTACACAATCTCAGAAATATATAAAATATACAGATAAATGTTTGTCCAATTAAAAACTGCAACTATTCTTCAACTAACTGCAAGCAATAGTGTTTCTGGGAGCCATCAATAAACAAGACCTTTTAGCATTAAAGCAACTGCCTGAGGCAAAAAGATAGAGACAACAGTACGTAGACATCTAAAAACTATGACATGAGAATCTAAAGCAACGTTTTAAAAGAAGAAACTTTATTAAAGGGAGCATAACTACATTGTTCTCCATAAAGAATAAACTTTATTTAATTACATGATAATTTAAACAGTGTTAGCTACATACTACGAGAAGGGCAGCCCAGGAGTCTAGTAATATATCACGGGCTTGCCAACTCCATGTCTCCTCATCACTGTTATGGGTCATAAGAACCTTTACAACTTCACCCATCAAACTAGATAACAGTTGAAGCGTGCCAAATGGCCTGAATATCAATAGAAAAGAATCCAATCAAATTTGATAAACCATATATATTAATATAAATTAAAAAAATGGAAGAATAACCACGCATGACTATAAATGAATTACTGTATCATAATGAGGGTTCAATTACTCACCTGATTGATTTAAGTAGTTTGTCAAACGCAAAGGGAGTTGTTACAGTTGCGATGGACAGCAATGCACGACAGCCATCAAGCATCTCACTTAACCAAAGAAAAAGATAATGTACATCAGAAAAGGAAAGTGCGTATAACACTGAAGGATAATCAAGAAATCTGGAGTGCAAGTTAACCTTTCGCATTTTCCACTTTCAATTGCTCTAGAAACAGCATCAGGAGGATCGATCCACTGTATTATCCCCAAAAGAAGCTGTAATAGATGATTTTCATGCATCTGCCCATTATCTGATCATTAAACAACTTTCTTACTAAAACAGGAACTTTTTATCAACAAGAATACTTGGTCAATAAAAGATAAAAACAAAAAATAATGATAATAATAATAAAAAAGCCAGCCTGAGAGGAGAGGGGTGCAATTTTGATATATAATATATAGTGTTGCAAGTATAAACGATATTGCAATTTTCCATATCAACTTTTAGAGAGGCACATGTGCCTTTTATGATACAAAAAGGTTAAATGAATCCCTAAACACTATGTAACAATACAAATAAATTAGGGAGGTTAACTACTTCCCTCATTTAATAGGATTGCACAAATATCTCTTAACTAGGCTATGAATTACACAATTATTCATTAAATCAAGGTCATTCCTTCAACATTCCCCCTCAAGCTGAGGAATAGATATCATCCATTCCCAACTTGAATACTAACTCATGAAGCATTGAGCTGTGAAGTCCTTTTGTTAATATATCTGCTAAATGAAGTTGTGAGGGTACATAACTAATGCATACTATCCACTTCTCTAATTTCTCCTCGATAAAATGTCGATCAATATTGTAAGAAAATTTTGTGTAAACCCATTACATAAGAGAAGTGGCCTCCCTAATTTATCAGTATGGTTATCTAGTAACTAAGAATTTGTTTAGATTTATTGTTACCTAATATCTAGAGATTTAGTTAGTTTTTTTACACTATAAAATACACATGTACCTCTCTCAAAAGAAATATAAAAAATAGCAAGATAATTTAGATTTGTAATATGGTACAGAAGCATTTTCTACTTTAAAAATTGGATTAATACCAAACTGTAATCCAATCGGTGAAACCTTCTTAGCTACCGATCATCCTCTGTGATCAAATTTCATTTGAAGCATTCATAGTTGTCGCCATCGTAACCAAGTTTCATTCAACAATGCTTTCATCATATTACCGCTGAATAAGATCTTCAAGCAGAAGACTACAGAACTTATGCAATAGCTTTCAAGTCCTCTCCCAGCAACACAACGCAAGTCTGGCAACAGAGAGCAACGCAATAGCTTTCAAGTCCTCTCCCAGCAACACAACGCAAGTCCGGCAACAGAGAGCAACGCAATAGCTTTCAAATCCTGTTGTCTTTCCGCAATAGCAAGCCAAAGACCAGCAACAGCAATACTCTCCCATTCTAATCCCAATTAAGCCCAACAACAGCAATACTATTTCAACGCGATAGCTACCCCAGCAAGACAAGCCCAACAGTTAATCCCAGCAACAAATCCATTTAATTTCTCCTCTGGTATAAGCCAAGCCCATCCCATTTAATTTCTCCTTCCAGCAATTAAGCCCAGCAACGAACCAATCTGATTTCTCCCCTTCCAGCAAGTCCACTCCACAAGCCCAGCAACGCTCGTCTTTACCATCCATTCCACAAGCCCAGCAACGCTCGTCTTTACCATCCATTCCACAAGTCCAATCACAACAACTGTTTCAAGCCCAGCAAGACCATTCCGCTTTCACAGAAACATTTTTTTGCTCGTCCATCCCACAAGTCCAGCTAGCCCACTGTTTCCATCTACTATTTTACTGTAGCCTAGCACGAAGCAAGGAAGGATTCTTTTGTAATCAACTTGGATAAGTTTTCTTTCCGACTAAAGTTCCCTCCAAACTAAGACCCACAAGTTCATCATGTCAGAAGAATCGAAAATCTTATCACTAGTAGAGGAGGTTCCTATGGACCAAAAGATGGGTAACCTTTTCAACTCATTCAATTGTCATACCGACTCAACAAAGAAACCTTTATCAAATGGTCTCAAATTGAGTAGATGTACCTTAAGGAAAAGAAAACTATGACACCTTATTGAACTAGGACCAGCAAAGATAGATCATGGATTTAAGGTATGGGACGAGGAAGACTCCATGATAATATCATGGCTATGGGACTCTTCTGAGTCATCCATCAATAATACATGAATGTTTTTACAGAATACATAAACTATATGGGACTTCATTCATCGCACTTACTCCAAGGCTAGACATGTTACACAGATCTATGAAATCAAAATAATGACTAGAGCCATGAAAGCAAGGAAGAAAAACTATTATTGAATATGTCATAGTCTTGCAAACATTGTGGCAAGAACTTCAGGTATTCAAGATGAGTTGCATTGCATGCATAATACTGAAGAAATTTATAGAAGCAGATCATGTCTTGTCTATGATTTTTGGTAGGTCCAACCATGAGTTTGACCAAGTTCGTTCACAAAACATCGAAAAAGGGGAAACACCATCCCTAGAAGTAACAATTTTCTTTTTTCAAGCAGAAGAGAGTAGATGGTGCCTTATTCTTGACAAACAACCCAGTTTAGATGCATTGGCTTTAGCTGTAGAAAAAGATAGAAACAACAGAAGAGACAACCATGACAAAAAAGACTATTCCTATGACACAAGAGTTATATTGCGAGTCTAAATTCATTTGTTATACCTAACTATTAAAAGAATTCTGTAAACTCTAGCCTAATGATTATAAAAGGCATATGTATCTGTCTAAATTAAGTAAATTAAGTAGAAATGTCAGCAAGATAATTTGCACTAAGCAACATGGCATCAAAGCCCTTCTATTTTGGAATGTAGGTTTTATTGGCGTAGCCTTCATAGCTACAAATCTTCTATATTGACCAAATTTATTCAAGTCCTTCGTAACGACCGATTTTCCATATTGCTCATAATCCTATCCAACATGATATGACAAAGCATATTCAAATTGATCGACATTTTATCAAGGAGAAATGGGAGGATAGGATAGTTTACATTAATTATGTGTCCTCATAACTCAATGTTTCATTAGTTAATATCAAAGTTGAGAATGGATGATATCTATTACGCAACTGGGGGAGTGTTGAACGAATTGTATAAACCATGGCCTTAATTATATCTAATTTATTACCTAATATATAAGGATTTGTTATCTAATATCTAGGAATTTAGTTAGATTCTTCATTTTTTTTTTTTTTTTTT
>NW_019268519.1:5223308-5273655 GCF_002738365.1 Cucurbita moschata | reverse complement strand
TTTTTTTTTTTTTTTTTTTTTTTGGTATGTATCATAAAAGGCATATGTAGCTTTCTGAAAATTAAGAAGAAATGTGAGTAAGATAATATACACATGCATTAACACGATTTCTAAATCTTTATCAAAAAGAGAATTGCAAGATGCTATGAGAGAAGAAATGCATGCTTTAGAAAAGAATAACACGTGAAAAGTTGTGGATCGGCCAAAAGGAAAAAATATAAATGGGTGTTGGTGGCTTTTCATAGTGAAATATAAGGTTAATGGAACGTAGGAAAAAAATATGGCAAGGTTAGTAGCTAAGGGATACACTCAAACTTACGATACAAAATACTGAGAGACATTCGCCCCAGTTGCGAAGATGAACACCATAAGAATATTATTATCTTTGGCCGCCAACTGAATTTGGCAACTCTCACAATATGATGTGAGAATGCATTCTTTTACGGCAATCTAGATGAAGAAATCTACCTAAGCATTCCTCCGGGATTTGAAAGCTCAAGAAGAGAAATATGCAACTTGAAAAAAGCCTTACATGGAATAAAACAATCACCACAAGTTTGGTTTAGAAGATTCACAAGGTAATGAAAGATGGGTATAAGCAAAGTCGAGAAGATCAAACTCTCCTTATCAAGCACTCAGAATATCAAGGAGAATTACAATGCTTCTAGTGTAGGTAGATGAGATCATAGTCATCGGAGATAATGATGAAGAAGAAAGACTTGAAGTTTGAAGGAAATAGATGAAAGATTTTTAGATCAAAGAATTTGAAGGATAAAGTACTTTCTAAGTATTGAAGCAGCGCACTCAGCTGGGATCCACATCAAAAATTGGGAGAGTCAAAAAAAGACATGCGGAGAATAGAGAAATACAATAGAGACTATAGGGGAGGCTTATATATCTAACTCACACTCGACCAGATATAGAATTCTCAGTGAGTGTAAATAGTCAATTCATGCATGATCTGCGAGAGTCGCACCTTCAAGCAATATAGAGTGTTACAGTACCTAAAAGGAACTTCAGAAAAAGAACTTTTTGTTCAAATGGAACACTTTCCTTGTATTAGAAGCTTCTATCAATATTGACTATGTTGGATCAGTAATGGATAGAAGATCTACTATGAGGTATTGTACTTTTCTTGGAAGTAATTTGGCAACATGGAGGAGTAAAATGCAAAATGTGGGTTTTTTTGGTGGAAGATAATTTTTGATGACTTATAGATTAAGGGAGAATGTCCAATAAAGTTGTACTGCAACAACAAATCGGCTATCAATATTTCACATAGTTGTATCCCGCATGATAGGACAAAGCATATTGAAATTGATCAATATTTTATCAAGGAGAAATTAGTGGAGAGGATAATATGCATTAGTTATGTCCTTCAAGGCTCCAACAAGCAAATATACTAACAAAAGGACTTCACAGCTCAATGTTTCATGAGATAGTACCCAAGTTGGGATGAATGATATCTATTCCTCAGCTTGGGGGGAGTAATTTATATGTTTTGTTATTTAGTATTTAGGAATTTACTTAGATTTATAGTTACCTAGTATCTAAGGATTTAGTTAGCATTTTTGTGTTACAAACAGCACATCTACTTCTCTTTAAATTAATAAAAAAAAGAGTTAGTAGGATAATTTACACTTTCAACACATATAAATAAAAAGAATATGCAAAGAATGTCAACAATAAAAAAAACCTAAACATGTGGAAACTTATGATATAGATAGGCAAGGAGGCAGTTTTTACCAGAGTGAAATATTGTCCCTGCCAAGGAGCAAAATTGTACAATCAGCTTTCGAGCAGATACAGCTATAGGGCAGTCAAGCCAAAAGGCTTGACATGAAAACTTCTGTCGAAGTGCCGCATATAGATTCAAAAGCCATGAAATATGGCCACTTGAAATCAAAACGTCACGCCAAGCAGGACCAGGCTACAAGCACCAAAGAAGAGAATGAAGAGCTGTGAAAGATGATACAGCACAAAGCAATAGTTGTGCCACTGACACCTTTACAAAAATATTCTATGCTAGAAAAACCTAAATAAAAGAATAATGATTAACTTCAATCCAACAAATTTGGTGTCATGTCAAACACCTATTTCAACGTAGCTATGATTATTACTGGTTGAACTTCTCAGCAGAACATCTGATGGATGCTTCCACACCGAAGCCAAGCCACTTTCATTGATGGCAGTCTTATTATAAACTGCTCCTTGGTTGCCAAAGAGCACTAATGACCATAAAAGCAAAAAGAAAAACGTTCCTGGGTTTCAAATTGATTGAAAAGGACTTTGATCACGAGTTGGGATTTTCTAGTTCTTTTCAGATTCTTGTACCATATATTGGCTCTTTGAATTTTTATTCTTTAGTTAGCTTCTGCATTGTTTTGTATTTTCTTTTTTTCTATTTTTCTATAGCGACTCTTTGTAAAGTGAAACTTCTAATTAGTTTGTATTCTACTTTTATTAATATTATCATAAATGTTTCTTTTTCAAAAAAAAAAGTTGGGATTTTCTACATTATGATCTGACGTCGAAGTACTTTTGAGTCAAATAGAGGTGTTGGATTCATAAGAGCCCAAAAAGTTCAAAATTTCTAGTTTTTGTCACTATTCTAAAAGGATGTCAAGAGGAATTAGAAATAAGATAAACTTCCTCCTTGCATATTTAAACTGAACAGTTAAGTTGAGAGAACGGTTCACTGGGAAGGACGAAATTTTTTTAAATCAATTGGGACAATAAAGATGTTTGGATAGAACTTTATTCCTTGCTCTTTTCTATCCAAAAATGTTTTGTTTAGATGTGATTTTCTTTCTCCCTTTACATATCCTAGAGGGGTCTTCTTCATTTTTGTTCTTTTCTTTCGATAGTGTGTATTTTTCTTTTCTAATAGAATTTCTTGTTCAATTCTCATGTAAATACTTCGTCTACAAATGTCCCTTTGATCTCTTTTCTTAAAAATTCCACTTTCATCTCTCAAATACGTTATTCTTGATTATCCATAAACATGACTATACAGAACCAGAAGCAGAAATTTGGTCACCTGCACCAAGTTATACTCAGATCTCTTGGTTGAATCACCATGATCCTTGACTCCAGCAAAGTAAAAGCTAATATTGGCCTTAGCACCAACCGCATTACGGAAATCCCAGTTCAAGATTTGAAACATCAGACGTAGAGCAGCCGTACAAACTTTAACTTCTGGAACCTCAGTCTGAGAATCAACTATCACGGTGGTGACACTTACGGCAGCATCTATTGCCCAACAGTAGAACGTCTATCATTCAAGTCAAACATAGAGATAACGGTTGCTAGAATGTCAGATAACGAACAAAAGACATGCACGGCAGAACCAAACAATTAAAAAGTCATATTAATTTCAACGCGGCTTCCAAACAAAAAAAAAGAAGTAAAATGACTACAAGAACCTTCAGGTAGTTCTGCTCCAACGACCTCCTGCACTGCTCATGAAACTCCCTTGGAAGGCCCATAGCACTTGATGTAGAGGGTGAAAATTCTGATACCTGTTAAAGAGGAAAATAATCAACATTATAAGGCTAAATCCGGACAAAACATTATAAAGCTAATGTAGAAAAATAATCCTTCCATCAATAAGAACCCCTTTAATAATGAGTTTCCAATTTTGGGTTTCCATTTTTTAAAATTAAGCTTGTGAATGATAATTTCTTTGTTTAGTCTTCCACCTTCTTTTCAAGTACCTTGAAAACAAGGGAAAAACTAGAAAAGGGAAATTTTAGGCTAGGTTTTTCAAAACCAAAAATAGATTCTTTAAAACTTTTTTTATAGTTTTAAAATTTAGGCTAGTATTTTCGAAGTAAATTAGAAAAGGGGAAAACTATACCAGCATAATTTTTAAAAAGAAAATAATCATTGACAAAAGGGCCTAAAATGATTTAAGAAAATATTTCTTACCAATGACTCCAGAAAGTTGACTCCACAAAATTGAACATCAATACCATGAACACCATGGATAGACTGATTTACCTGTAAGGGCAAAACAATTCGTTATGCCATAAAGAATAGTGGTTTTCAAATTCAAAACCAAGATAAAAACTTTTGAGAGGAACTAGCTGGGTGTAAATTATTATAAATGAAAAGTTATTGTATACAAGGGGGCAATTCACTATTTACAGAGAATTGGAAACCAAACTAATTCTAATTCTAACCAACCAAGAAATTGACCAAGATATCTAATTAGTCACTGATCCTACTGCATCGCAATACTTTGAGACCAACCAAGAAAATTGTTTATTGAATCAAGTGGTGGTAGTTTGGACACAGTGATTGGTAAGTAAGAATGGATGTAGACATCGAGATATTAACAGCATAAAACTGGCGAACAATAAGACATGACCCACCGCCTAAAGCAACACAGATCTAACAAACAGTAAGCAGCAGCAAAAATATTCAACAAATAAATTTAGAGTGTCGAGCTAGATCTGACAAACAGAGATGGAATAAAAGCCGAAGACAGCATTCAAATAAATAAGGTCGAGGTCGAACAAAGATGATGAACAACAAGGCCAGACAAAGAAAACATGAGCACCAAAAAAAATCAAATAGGCACAAACAATACCCTTTGGACTACAGGCACAAACACAAATGTCTGGGAAACAAATACACAATCAATCCATAAAAAAAGTTGCTTCTTGTTCAAAAAATTATTACACAACTAATATGGAACTTTGATGAATACAGCACATATTTAATAAAAAATAAAATATCCAACGCTGAGCCATAAAAAAAGATAAAGAATAAAATATTTACAAGATTAACACGGACATTATACCTGAATGAAGAAAGACTCTTTCTCAGAGGCTTCAAAATCGAGCCTACACATTAATATCTCAACATTAGTGATGATTTGAATCACTTCACTTGAAAACTTGAACTTCTCAGAGAGTACAAAGTTGGCTGCATCTCCAAGTTTCTTTAAAATAGTAGAATAATAATTTTTAAAAAAATAAAACACAAAATTATCATTGATGGATGAAAAGGAACAAAATGTTCTAGAGGTACGAACTCCTATATGGTATGAAAGGGGAGGAAAAAACATAGGAAGGAAGAATTCTAAAAATGGGGGTCCAATTCAAAAAAGGGAATAAAAAAGCATCATGTCAAGTCTTGCAGCTAATAGAGAAAAAGTTGGCTAGTGGGCATCAGTTAGATGTTAGAACTCTGCTAAGCTCAATTCACTATGTATCCCTGTACTTTGAAGGTCCATAATGTACTTTCAAGGCTTTGTTATGGAGAAGGTGCAGAAATGTCTAGGTTCAAAAAGAAATTCTCAAGAATGGGTAGATCGACCCTTTTTCCAACAAACGATCGCATCAAAAGGAACGCAGAAGGGAAATGAGATACTGCCAGAAGGCATGATTAAAAAGAGAATTCTCATAAGGTCAAGATCTATTTCAGCAAAACTGGAAGAGTTGATGAAGGCTTATTCACGCATGTGGTGGTACACAGGGGAGGAAAGGCAATCTCCAAGCCAAGAAAAATACAAAAACCTCTTCCAGTTGCAGAGTTGAATATTCTATTGCTTCTTTCTATCCAAAGAAGCCAAAATGAAGCCCTCACTAGTTGCAGCCACAAAATCTTCTTTTACTTGATGAAAGGAAGTCCCTCCAGCAAACATAAAGTAAGATGGAAACATCATAAAGGATTGCCACCCAGAAGAGACAAGAAGATGGGCAGCTGGGAAGCAAAGAAGCAAGAGCAGAAGAGATGACCTTGGGATTCCATGTTGCTACAACCCATGATGCACCAGCTTCATCCTTGCAAATCAAGAGATAAAGGATGGCAATCCGTAAGTTTTCTGGTCTAGACTAGCATTATTCATGAATGGCCGACTGTTTGTTGCAAATATTGGTATAACACCTTTTAAAGTGAAGAGTAAGATATGAGTCAGTGCTATTATTGCAACATGTTGAGTTCTTTGGAAGGAATCATAGGATCTCATTTGTATTATGATACAATAATGCATCTAGTTGTGTTTAGATCGTGCCATATGGTTAATTGCATTCTATTAAACGGCATGTCCAAGAAATGTGAATCCAAATTTTGTAGGAATTAGAAATATGAGAAAACTTACCAGCCTCTTTTCATCAATTGAGCAGCCACAGCAGAAACCTTTGCTTGAACATATCGCTCTGGTGAGCTTGCATGTTGCATAACATAGCACAGACAAAAACTGCATGTTGAATGCAACATATTTACCCCCAAAATGGTTGATTAAAAGAAGATAAAAGGAATTTCTTATTAACTCATGCACAAAATCAAATAGTTGGATGAATTTTTAGGGACAAAACATGAACCCATTGTTTATATATATATATATATATATATATATATATAGATATAGATATAGATATAGATATAAGAAATGAAACTTTTCATTGAAAAAATTAAAAGAGATTAATGCCCAAAAGATATTGAGTTGAAAAGAACAAGAGATAAAAGAAACCAAGAAACAATTACAAGCGAACAATAAAAGCATGTCAAATAAAACAAATATCTTGAAATGAAAAAATCAACAGAAGGTTTGAAGATAGGATGACAAGGAATCAACTCAAAGGAAAAGCTCTGATACCAAATGATAAGGAATTAACTCAAGAGAAAGATACCAAAGGTAAGGAATCAACTCAAGGGAAAGCTCTGTTACCAAATGATAAGGAATCAACCCAAGGAAAGCTCTAATACCAAATTATAAGGAATCACTACAAGAGAAGTAAGATTTAGATTATCTTATTGATCAAATATCTCAAGACAAGAACACTTGTTTGAGATTCGAATCACTCCACAAGCAAGATCGAACATATCAAGCTTGAATGATTCTAAACATGCAACCTAAACTACATATAATTGCAAATAAACTTAGCCCTTGACTAAGAAAAGGTAAGAACACCTAGTCCTAATGATAAATAATCATTCCAAGGGAAAGTAAAATTCAAATTACCTTGTTGATCAAATATCTCAAGGCAAGAACACCTCATTGAGATTTGAATCACTCCACAAGCAAGATCGATCATGTCAAGCTTGAATGATTCTAAACATGCAAACTAAACTACATAGAATTGCAAAGAAACTTAGCCCTTGGCTAAAGGAAAGCACAAATGCTCCTTTTACAACATTTCTCAAGTCTCTTTTACAAAGATAACATACATGGCTTTATATAGCCTCAAAATGAAAATTCTTAACCTTCCATGAGGCATTTCAAGAGTTGTAACCTTCTTACTTTATGACCATAATTAGCTACTATGTAAATGTAATCTTACAATAAATAAGAACTTAAAGTACATTAAAGAAACACCATCACTCTAAATTATCATTCACCCAAAATTTAAGAATAAATGAGGCTTGTGGCATGAATTGCAACATCTTGTGATAATTTGAACAACATTTTCTTCACATCTTCCTTGAAGTTTATGTGCATGATTGATGCATTGGTTCGTATCAGAGAGCACCAAGATTAAGTCTTTAAACACGATGATTCAAAACAATCAGACCATGGGAAAAGCTTGTCTTTAAAAATTCTCTAGTTTCTCTCCATCCATAAATCTAATAATAAAGCTTTGATCCCAAGCTAATGAATGAAGGATCAATAATAAATTAGAAACGTTTTTCTTCAAGACATTTGAAAACACCCACTCCATGTTGAATACGGAAAAGAACTTGAACCAACAATTCATCGAATAAACATATCCAAAGAACATGTTTTCATCTCCAGCTTCAAGCCATTGCAATTTACTTTTCTGGATCAAGCTTCTTTCCTCAATCATCTTGCCACAAAATCTCCATTAATCATAAAAAGAAAGGCTGGTGGAGGAGGAACTCCTTGATCATCTCCCTATAACATTATGTCTGGCACACTAAAAACCAAACACCTCACAGAAATATCTAGATTTGAATGGAATAAAATATTGGCATTCCAATAAAACAATTGTAGGATAGATAGCCTTCCTATATAAGAGAAAGGTGCAATATATAAAAGGAAATGATCATAACAAGAATAATATAATATCATTACATATGTACAACCAACACTCCACCTCAAGCTGATTAAATATATTTTCCATGGTCAGCTTGTCAATCATTCTATCGAATTGTACTTTTGTTAATCCTTTAGTCAACACATCAGCAGTTTGATCTATACTAAGCTGATTTAAATATATTTTCCAGGGACCTTCCGCAGATACACACATTCTATCACACCCATTAACACATTTTGAGTCCTTTTAGCCCTGAAAAAGGAGTTTCCAGTATATCACAGCTTCCTTGGTTTCCTTTTGAAGGGATTCCCACTTTTTTTTTCTTTTTCTTTTTTTTCTTTTTTTTCTTTTTTTTTTATTTTATGATAGTGAAGTATCGAATCAGCTTACATGCAACTCAACTGATCTCACAGGACAACTATTTTATCCATAAATCTTAATAACCTAGGGAGACGGTCACAATAAGGTTTAAGCTCATTCATCCATAATTGACTCAACGCCAACCCGAGGTGGTTGACTCCCACCTTTTTTTGGTCAAATGATGACAGCTCATGATAGCCCCGCCAAATTTCATTAGCGGACTCCTCTCAAATTCAACGAACATTGAGAAGGATTTTAAGCCCCACAAAGGACATCCTCAAATATACAAATGGAGACTCTTCAAACAAACTGACAAAATGAGCATCCTACCTTTTACTGAGCAAGTTCCTTCCCAAATCTTTGAACACAAATTAAAATCTAAAAGTCCATCTTCATCATTCAATTTAACTAGAGATCCAACTGAGAAACGACCATTTCAAAAACTAGTCAAAACCAACAAACTCAGCTCATTCTCCTCCTCTTCCTTCAATAGCTCAATATTTTGCTCTTAAATCCCACACCTCCCAACTGTTCTGCATTTATCTACCACCAAGTGCCCCAAAATATTGCCAAAATAGCACAAGTAAATTAATAAATCCTTTTACCCTTCGTGTGGGCCTAACATTTTTACAAACATATTGCACTATGGAAACAAGCAGTGGAAGAGTATATTAATTCATAAAAGTAAAAATGACCTAATTAAAGTTCTCTTGACATCAGCAGTAAGAAAGCTCCACTCTCTAATAGCAGCATCTCTAATTGCAGCAGCAGCCTGAAATCGTGCATTAGCCACCTGAGAATTTTCTGGATAAAACATGAACGGCAAAAATCAGCACAAAAACCAGACAGGTCAATTTTCACACCATAACAAGAAAGATTCTTGAATCTATAATTTCTCATAGTGCTTTGATGAACATGCAAAGACACAAAAAGAAATAAAATAGAGGGAGGGAGGGAGATCATAAAAAGAGCAAACATACAAACATAGTCAAGTCAAATATACTTTTTTATGCAAAACCATAAAGAATTGAAAAAATATCCTTTAAAGAAAGGATTCTTTTTGTTGATTAATAATAATAATCACCACTATAATTTACTTGGAAAGTTGATTGCATCTCTAATACTCCAAATGTGTACTTGATAAACCAAGAGGTGCTCCTATATAATAGTTCATTAATTAATCCTTCCAACTGGAAGGGACCACCAGATATTGCATAACTCACTGCCAGGAAGCTACCAAATTTTATACATTAGACTCTAACTTATTTTCCGAAACTAAACATTATAGAAGATAGTTTCTAAACACCAATTCTAAAATATTTCATATCTATCCCTTCTCTACAGCAGCAAGATGCTATCTTCAAAATACTCGGTGGTCAAAAGTTTCAAAAGGAATCTTGAATTCTAGCCTAGTGCTATCAGGTATTTGCCAGCTTTTTGAGATTATGGTGCCTATTGTATTCATGGTAATACGGGTTATTTTTGGTAAAATTAGAGGTCTTTTGGCCAAGGGTTTGGGAAGCCTAGGTTTGTATAACCTTGAGTTAACGAAGCTCAGTCTGTGTTTTAATCGTGTAGAAGAATAGAATAAATTTCTCAAAACTTGTATTTTTTTTAGCCCTATACACTATGTTTGATTTGTAAAATTTAGCGTAGAAGTTATGTAGTTCATAGGATTGGAAAACCTTTGGATTTATAGTAATTCAAAATTCTTCAGCAAATCAACTTACCAAGAATGAACTGGCATGTTTGATATGGATGAGGCGATTGCCGAAGTGATAGAATAGTTGCCTCAGCTGCAGATGGATTGATGTGCATCTAAGAGAAAATATGCATGAAAATTGTGTTCCCAAGATAATGTATTGTGCAAACACTATAACAAAAAAAAACTTAGAGAATAGCGATAGTGTGGCCATTAATGCATGGTCACAAGCAACATTATAAGTATCATTTTGGAACAAATATAAAATCAAACCAGGTTAAGTCAGTTCAGGACTAAAAAGTGCAGCAAAAGCTTTTCAGAAATGATCGCCCCTTCTGAAATGATCATAAGCTTTCACGCACAAGATTCAAATTATATGACAATTTCCTACTAGCTATCGAAGGAATTAAAGACTCAATTTTGGCTAAGAACTGTTAAAACAGAGCTACAGTAGCCTGATGCATATTCATAGAGACATCAAAAGCACCGTTTTGGAATTTATAGAATAGCAAACAGGTTAAAGCAATTGAAAAGCCCATAATAAGCTTTTCTGAAACCATCAAAAGTTTTCAAGACGTTCATTTGAACAGTAAGGAAATTTCTATGTTACAACCAAAATAATTCACGACTATTTTGGCTAAATAACCATTGATTCAGCAATGTTAACATATGGAATAATACCAATATTGATCAGATACAAAGAAGTGCAGTTTTTTCTCATTCACCCAGCTATGATTGAATCTAGAATTCATATAAACCAAACCATCAACGCTAGGGCAGGTGGGTTTACTTCAAAAGGTTTTAACTTCCCTTTACAGTTACAAGAGGTTTCATCTAATCAAATCTTCTACGAATAGTCAAACGGTTATAAAATCCCTCTTTTGTTTATTCATTACCCAAATCTAATTATTTTCGGAGCTACCAAAGACAGTAGTCAGAATGAGTAGAACCTGAATGGAACTGCAGGCAAGCTCAATGGCTTGCATAGTGGCCTGAAGTTGACCCAAGGTTGGCGGCCCATTGACATCTGGAAAACCTTGCATCTTCTACAGTGGATTCAATACCGAAGGACCTCTGGTTAGAGGTCCGGATTAAAGTTTTGTTGTGATACTCAGTGAATTCGGAAAAATGACTGTTCAAAGACAGAAGAACGGATTGAAGAGAGAAACGGCGGCCGAGAAAAGTTGAGATTAATAGCGAAATCTCTTTGAATTTGACTCAAAGATTGAAAGAGATTGGCAGTACAAGAACATGTGAAGAAGCGACGTGTGGGGTTTTAGGAGAACACGGCAAATTATTTGGTTTTTGAGAAAGATCTGCACAAGATTTAAATACAATTTGGTGATTAAATCATTGCTTCAAATATTCCGTAAAATATTATTTAATTCCCCATAAATTATTTAAAATACGATAAATAATTTTTTATTTTTCCTTTCATTTAGATTTATGGTAAAAAGTAAGAAAATAAATAAACTTCTATTCACACCCCTCAGGTGGCAAAGAGCCGACATCGAGGTGCCAAACTTTCCCGTTGATGTGAGCTCTTGGGGAAGATCAGCCTGTTATCCTTAGAGAAACTTTTATCCGTTGAGCGACGGCCCTTCCACTCGGCACCGTTGGATCACTAAGGCCGACTTTCGTCCCTACTCAACGGGTGGATCTTGCAGTCAAGCTCCCTTCTGCCTTTTCACTCATGGGCCAATCTCCGTCTAGCCCGAGGAAATCTTTGCACGCCTCCGTTACCTTCTGGGAGGCCTATGTCCCATAGAAACTGCCTACCTGAGACTGTCCCTTGGTTCGTAGGTCCTAACACAAGGTTAGAATTCTAGCTCTTCTAGAGTGGTATCTCACCGATGGCTTGGGCCCCCCCTTCGCCCTCCACCTAAGCTGCGCAGGCCCAAAGCCAATCCCAGGGGACAATGAAGCTTCATAGTGTCTTTCTGTCCAGATGCACAGGTAGTTGAGTTTTGGAAGAAAAAAAAAATTAAAGGCCTTCTTCGATTTGAGCAGACAACTAATGCATTTCACTTATTGAACGTCATATGGTCAATCTACGACTCTTAGATATCAAGGATGGGCAGTCTCGCAGTTCTTACGAGTGGAATCAATGGATTGTTGGTTCTTGGATTTTCCTTCCTTTTGTTTCATTTCGCTCAAAGGGTTGAAGGATCTCGTGCGTAAAGTTGTTTGTAGGGTCGACGTGATCTTCTTCCCCGTTGATCCTAGATAAATTTCACGAGTCTAAGAAGAAAGAATTAGCTCATCAAAAGACTTTGTGACCGTTGGCATGTCATAAAAAGACCTCTTTTTATATGTGCTCCTTGATTCGAGAGCGAGCTCACTTTTTTTTTATAGAAACATTGTAACAGCTCAAGCCCACCGCTAACAGAAAATAGTGGATTGGGGGGTCCCACATCGATTGGAGAAGGGAATGAGTGTCAGGGAGGATGGTTGGCTCTAAAGGGGTGAATTGTGAGATCCCACATCGGTTGGAGAGGAGACGAAACATTTTTTATAAGAGTGTGGAAATCTCTCCCTAGTAGCGCGTTTTAAAACCGCGATACTAACAGCGATACGTAATGGGTCAAAGCGAACAATATCTACTAGCAGTGGGGTTGGGCTGTTACAAGCATCCTTGCATTGTATAAAAGAGACGTCCAACAAGAGACACGACATAGAATAGAGCATTCTCTATTGATAGATTGGATTTCTCAAAGTATGAAAAGGTCTCCAATTAGTTGATCTCAGTACGTTTGTTATAATTGAATTTTGTATAGTGACAACCCCTTGGTTTACCACTCCTCGAGCAAGGAGCAAAAGAACATAAATCGAACCCGATAAGATTAACATCCTTCACTCATCATCTCATCATCTTCCCGACATTTCAAATTTATTTCTATTAAGATACTCGAGATCCCACATCTCTTGACAAAATCCAAAACATACATACTCGAGTCAATCATAGATGAGAACCCAGAAAACTCTCATGGGAATGCTTATGCTTTACGTTACGAAACTAAGAAATTTATGTCAACCGAGATTATGGGCAGTGCACATGAACCATCACTGTTTGAAAGAGCCATCTATTCGTTCTCTCGATAATCAACATAGCTAGATCATTCTATCGAGGCTTCGAGATGCCACTCTCTATTTCAAACAAACCTACCTATCAATAAAATATATTTAAAAATAAGTGGCAAAAATAGAATAATTTGAAACAAATTTGAAAACTACCGTAATTTCTAGATCTACATTTTATTTTATTTTTTTTAATGAAAAATCATAATCAAACAAAGGTCATGAAATTAAAATATGAATATAAAATTAGGTAATTGAGAGAATAAATAAATAATAAAAATATAAGAAGAGGCAACGACATGAGTCCGGCCACCGCTAATTGAACCTAATCATCGGTGGAAGTAAGACTCGTTTACGATGATGGCGGATTGAGGAAAGGATTATCATCATAATCACAATCATTCGAACTCCCATTTCTCACAAACCCCTCTTCTCTTTTAATTCCAATTCTCGAAGCTCACCCAGTTTCGCTCTTCGCGTGATCTTCCTCTTCTAATTGGCGCCACGATCCTTTCTCTCTTTGTTTGATTCCATCGCCCCCAATTCCGTCCTCATAAACAGCGGCGGATTCTCTCTTTTTCAAGTCTTGGAGCGACGCCAAGGACTTGAGACAAACCCGCCATTCAACCCCTGCGAGGTGTTTCCAGGTACTAATTGCTTTCTTGTTTCGTGTATCTTTTTGGGGGGCGAGGGGGCGGGGGGATTGGTTTTTCTCTAGGGATACGTTTGGTTGTGGGGATAGTAGAATCTGTGTCTGGTTTAGTTGTGCTTTTGATTCTGTGGAAGGTGGTGAAAAATGGGGGAAATTAAATGTGTTCATGTTGTTTTTGAGTGGAGATTTTGATTTTCTTGTTTATGGGTACTTCGAATTTGCCAATGTGGGTTTTGGGGTTGAGAGAATGGTTTTGAATTTTGGAAAGCTGTTTTTCCCTTCAATCATTGATGTTGTTACTTTACAGATTTTACTCGACTGCTTCACCATGCTGTAATGGAGCTTCACACCAGGATGTTTAAGTTTATGTGCACTTTAATATTTGAGCTCTTAGAATCGTGGAGATTCTATGGCTATGAATGACTTCCCCTGTGAATTAAATAGGACTATGGATTGTGAAAAAGGCATACTTGTAAGGCTTTTAGCATAAAATTGGATAGTAATCTTGAGAAGGAAAACGAATGGAGGACTTTTCTAAATATGCCCATAGTCCTGCTCATTTAGCAGTTGCACGTCGGGACTACGTTGCTCTGAGATTCATTATCTCCACACTTCCACGATTGGCCAAGGCAGGTGAGGTCAATACTGAAGCGGAATCCATCGCAGCAGAGCTACAAGCTGATGCTGTGTCTGCTGTTATTGATCGGCGTGATGTCCCAGGACGTGAGACTCCTCTTCACCTTGCAGTACGTCTTTGCGACCCAATTTCTGCTGATATTTTGATGGCAGCTGGAGCAGATTGGAGTCTTCAGAATGAGTATGGTTGGAGTGCTCTTCAAGAGGCAGTTTGCAATAGAGATGATTCAATAGCTATGATTATTGCACGGCACTATCAGCCTCTAGCTTGGGCAAAGTGGTGTCGTAGGCTTCCACGTATTGTTGCCTCTGCTGCTCGTATGCGTGATTTTTATATGGAAATGACTTTTCATTTTGAGAGCTCTGTAATTCCATTTATTGGGCGAATTGCTCCATCAGATACATACAGGATTTGGAAGCGTGGTTCCAATCTCCGTGCAGATATGACCCTTGCTGGTTTTGATGGTTTTCGAATTCAACGTTCTGACCAGACATTTCTCTTTCTTGGAGAGGGCTACTCTTCTGATGATAACGTCGTTACGTTACCACCTGGCTCTTTGATTGTTCTTACCCACAAAGAGAAGGAAATTACAAATGCTTTGGAAGGAGCTGGTGCACAACCAACTGATGCAGAAGTTGCTCATGAAGTGGATTTAATGTCAAGGACCAATATGTATAGACCAGGCATTGATGTAACCCAAGCTGAGTTGGTTCCTCATGTAAATTGGCGACGACAAGAAAGGATTGAGGTGGTTGGAAATTGGAAAGCAAAAATATACGACATGCTTCATGTAACGGTGAGTGTGAAATCAAGGCGAGTTCCTGGTGCTATGACTGATGAAGAGCTATTTGCTGCAGAAGATGAAGATAGATTAGCCTGTGACGAATATGATGACGTATTAACAGTTGAGGAGAGAAAGCAATTGGATTCAGCACTTCTTATGGGGAACTCCGATACCCATCTCGAGTATGAGGAACTAGGGGTTATTGACAGTCAGGAAAATGGATCAGTGGGTTCCTGTGACAATTTTGAATCCAATGGTATTGTTAAGGAGAAGAAGAGTTGGTTTGGTTGGAACAAGAAAAATTCAAGGAGTAACAGTGTTGAGCTAGATGATTCGAAGATGAAGAAATTCTCAAAGTCGGCCCCAGAAGGTAGCAATCATAAAGTCGTTGAGCCTCCGAATTCTTCTGAAGATATGGGGGATAAGACCAAGAAGGGAAAAGATAAGAGTAGTAAGAAAAAGAAGAAGAAAGGAGCCACTAGTGAGTTAAAAAATGAGAGTGAATACAAAAAGAATTTGAGGCCAGTCTTATGGTTAACACAAGATTTCCCTTTGAAAACTGATGAGCTCCTGCCTTTGCTTGACATCCTTGCTAACAAGGTGAAGGCTATTAGGAGATTAAGGGAACTTTTGACTACCAAGTTGCCTATTGGCACCTTTCCTGTGAAGGTAATCCTATTAACTAGGCGCTTATCTGATTTTCCTAATACTACCTTGTTCTTATGTTCCTCTTTGTTTAGTGAACTCTTACATTGGTGCTATTTATTTCGTTTCTTCAACGATGTTACATCGGCTAATTTTCATATCCTGTTCAATTGGACTAGTTGTTATTTGTTTCTTTTAGTTAAAAAAACGCGGAAGATCATATGATATAGCTTTTTTCTTTTATTATCGTCTCTCTTTCCCTTTGGAAACGAGAGGTTACAAACGACGAAAAAGAACAATGAGCGAAATATAGCCTCAATTGTTTCACATAGAGAGAAATATACTGCCAATAGATCGAAACCTCATACTTTTGGGAAAAGGTGTTGTTTGAAAGCATTCAATGGGGATGTTTTGATAGCCAAATGAAAAGGAAAAAACAAAACACGGTTCATCATTCTGTTGTTCGTTTTGTATTGCACGTCTGTGTGCAGTGTTGCTTTTTGTTCGACTACTGGTCGGAAAGGAATGAAAGGATTTTGAGGAACAGTATGAGGTTTTGAAGATGTTTGGTAAAGATTCTTATTCTTATCGTTGGTAAAAAAAATGTTTATCATTTGTATTCTAGATGGAAAGATCTGTAATTTTTGGAGTATGTGATCTGTTTATCTCTCTTATCTTTAATTTGCAAAGAGGGGTCAACAGAAGCCTGAATTGGAAACTGAGGACAAAACAAATAGTAATTAGATTTATGTATATCTTGGTTGATTCAATCCAGTGCATTTGATTTTTAAATGATGAGATTATTTTTGGCATTCAGGTCGCCATCCCTATTGTCCCGACAATCAGGGTGCTCGTTACTTTCACGAAGTTTGAAGAGCTTCAGCCAGCGGAAGAGTTTGCAACACCTCCTTCCAGTCCAGACCATTTCCCGGATGCTAAAGCTAAGGAATCAGACGGGTCTTCTTCATCATGGATCGCATGGATGAGAGGAAGTCGTGGTGCGCAAGCAAGTGATGGCGACGGTCATAAGGACGAGGCCGATCCCTTCCATATACCCCCAGACTATACATGGGTTGATGCGAACGAGAAGCGACGGCGGATGAAGGCAAAGAAAGCCAAGAGTAAAAAGCATCGAAAACATGCGGCGGCTGCCAAAGGTGGAAGTACGGCAACTCAGGTGTGTGAGGATATGTAAGAATAATTACATTACAATTGCAGTATTCTGATTGAGTTTCTTAAGCAATATGATGGCACAAATGCTGTTTATATGCATCTGAACATATTATTCCTTCTTTCAACTCAATATGTAGTGCATGCTGAAAACTTGCAATGTTTTGTCAAGTTTTCTTGATTAAGGTTGCTGCCCTCGTTTCTTTCTACCTTTCATCATCTTCCTCCTCCTTTTCATAAATTTACACTTTAATGTCTACTCTAATAGGGTACCCTTCCAAAATTGACTACATTTCTCCCCTAGGAAATGGTGTCTTCATTGTGACTACATTGTTTCCTCGATCATATGAGTGGTCCAGGTCCACAACTAGCCGATATTGTTCCTTTTGGGCTTTCTCTTATGAACTTCTCCTCAAAGTTTTAAAACGCCTCAATTACGGAGCGGTTTTCACGCCCTTATAAGTTATGTTTCGTTCTCTTCTCCAACGATGTGGAATCTCACACTTAACCTGACTCGAATCAAATGGGGGCGGAGGAAATAAACAACAGGTTTGAACGGTTTCAAGGTAGGGTCAAACCCGATCCAAAGGGGTTATTCATTAAGATTGGATGTGAATCTCATTCCTTGGAGTTCTTTTCGACCCATCAACCAAAAAAACCATAGTGGTTCGTTCGTGGGACAATTGTTTGGTGGTAATCTCTTGCAAGACCGAAGGGTTTGGTAGTTATGTTATTCTTGTTGTTCTTGCCATACATTGTTAGTTGATCCAATGGCGTTTTGAATGGATTATAAAAAGTAGGACTCGTAGGACTCGTGGGTGAAAGTTAAGTCTAAAAATATTGCTTCTAAGAAAGAAGCAATGCCATTAGATTATTGCATAAAATGGAGAGTTTTAGCCAATCATCTTATACACAATTTGTTGGAAGAGCTCCCAAGTTCAATTGGCAAATGGCTTCCTTAACAAAGCAAGAAGCCAATTGTTTTCAATTGCACTGCAAAGGATTGGAAATACCCTCTCGTATTCTCCTTTAAGCTTTACAGCGCCATCATTGAACATCTTTCTCGACTCCTCGACGCACTGCTATAAACCTGTTGCATCTGATTTGGATCGTTTTGCGTCTGGGGAAGAGATATCATCACTTGACAGTATTGCTTCGATTTCGTGTGCCTTTTGTTTCCTACTTGCAGCAGGCAAACCATCTTCATCAGCATTGTCCATGCTCGTACCAGCTGCTACACGACCTTGTTCTGAATTTTCAGGTTGGTCGTCAGCAAGGGGCATATTCTCTAGGATTGATGAGGAGGTCTTCAGCTTGGTTTCCATCTTTCTTTGTTGCTCGAACATCTCCCGTAGATACTTACCTTGTTCTTCGATCCGTAGCTGCAAATTCCTTTGAATCTGTATAAACTTACCAAATTAGAATCTCTAAAAAACTCCGCATCAACCGTTTGACCTTACTCTATTTGGTAGCATAAATATTAAGTCATAGAGACACGGTCATCTCTAAGTCATTTATTATTTTGATTCGCCTTCATTGACCACTAGGTTAACGTATAATAGTTGAATATAGAATAGTCATGGCGCTCATATAGACAAATGGTGTTGTCGTTCTTATCATCTATCGAAAGAGGGCAAAGAAATGAGTTAATGTGACCAACATTATCAGCCATATCAAGCTAGTACAAGGCTAAAGCATAGTTCCACAATCCATGAAAATTTAGCTCAAGCTACTCTTTTATTTGATAAAAATATAAAGGAACCTTCAGAAACAAACAAAATACACACCTCAAGTTGTTCATGGAGCCGCTTCTGGACATCCATTTGCAGACGCAAGGCTTCAGTTATCCCCATGCTCCTATTTTTTAGATCAATGTACAGAACAAAAAACTTAAACACTAACCCCACCCCAAAAAGTATGAATGTGTATAATCACACAGTTTCTCAAACAAAATATGAATGCAGATATTGACCTCGGCTTCCCCTCAAAGTTTTAAAACGCGTTTGTTGGGGAGAGGTTTCCACACCCTTACAAGGAATGCTCTGTTCCCCTCTCCAACCAACATGTGATCTCACAATCCACCATCCTTGGGGCCCAGTGTCCTTGTTGGCACACAGCCCAATAACTGGCTCTGGTACCATTTGTAACAGTTCAAGCCTACTGCTAGCAAATATTGCTGTCTTTTGGGTTTCCCTTCTAGGATTCCCCTCAAGGTTTTAAAACGCGTTTACGAGGGAGAGGTTTCCACACCCTTTCAAGGAATGCTTTATTCCCCTCTCCAACCAACATGCGATCTCACAATCCACCATCCTTGGGGGCCCAGTTACTGAGTTAGTGTCCTCGCTAGCACACAACTTAGTAACTGGCTCTGATACCATCTGTAACAGCCCAAGCCTACCGCTAGCAAATATTACCGTCTTTTGGGTTTTCCCTTCTGGGATTTCCCTCAAGGTTTTAAAACGCATCTGCTAGGGAGAAGTTTCCACACCCTTATAAGGAATGTTTCGTTCCCCTCTCCAACCAACGTGGATCTCACACAAAATGTTTCAAATTTATGATTTAACTCCTCCCTCTCAAAGTCAAAGACACCCACACATAGACAAAATATTAAGGCAAAAGACAACTTACGTTTTCAAGTCAAGAGATTTCATTTCCTCAATACGATTCAATTTTTTCCCCGAAGATCCTGGACAGAAAAATTAATCCAACCACCTCTCAGACTGTTTTTCCATTGAAAGCCATCAGAAAAGGGGATAAAAATAGATTCAAAAGAGGTGCCAAAAGATAGCAAATGGCAGTAAAGCTAAAGCTAAACCTTGATATTGACATGGTGCCAAAAGATAGTAATGATGTTCCAGATGATGATAAACAAAGTAACCAAAGTAAACACAAAAGCATAAGGGGAACATTCGCCGCTACCTTCTGATGACTCCGGTTTATATCTGGCGGTTCTATATTTCTGGCATTTGAATGAAAATAAATACATTATAAATAAGCATGCCAAGTGAAATCAAGAATGGAAAAATTGCAGAGTACCTGTAGGTGGCTCTTCACATGATAAATGGTGAGACCTTCAACATTCATGAGTTTTAAAACACCCTTAGGAGTGGCATCTGTTAAAGAGAAGTAATTGCAGCTTTTCAGGCATTCTAAAACAACAGTAAGAACATACTAGACAAATTAATATACTTTCGCCGCCGCCAAGTTTATCGACAGCTTCTACAAATGACTCGTGAAGCTCCGGTGTCCATCGCATCCGAGGTCGGGTTGATGACATTGAGAGAGAATTAGAAACAGAATGAAACTCTGCTGTAGGTACAGAGTCAACTTGATTCGTTTGGTTCTGTGGAGCATGGAAATGAGCTGATGATGATTTTAGCACCTGCATCTCAAAAAGTTCAATTATTCTAGCATCCATAACTACAGTGGTTCTGTACTTTAACTAGAGACCAAGTTTGTCTAAGAAACTTTGTCGACTTTAGATTTTCACCTCATACGACTCTTAATTCAATTCTTTCAAAGTCATTCATCATTTTCTCCATTTAGGAATATCCGCCCCTCTTCCATTATGTCTCAAAGAATGACCCGAACCAATTTAGTGTATTTTCATTGATAACGAATCGGTCCAAGAAAAAGCTTTGATACCAAATGATAAGGAATCATTACAAGCGAAGTAAGATTCAGACTACCTTATTGATCGAATATCTCAAGTCAAGAACACTTGTTTGAGATTCGAATCACTTCACATGTTAGATCAATCATGTCTAGCTTGAATGATTCTACATGCAACCTAAACTATATAGAATGGCAAAGAAGCACAAATGCTCGTTTTTCTACATTTTCCAAGTCTATTTTACAAAGATAACATACACGGCTTTTTATAGCCTCAAAATGAAAACCCTTAACCTTCCATGAGGCATTCCAAGAGTTGTAACTTTCATAGTTTATGACTATTGTTAGCCACTAGCCACTATGTATATTTCTATGTAAATAAGCCTTAAAATACATTAAAAAACACCATAACTCTAAATTATCGTCCATCACACATTTGTAACCATCTAAGAACAAAATTAAGCCTCACTGAAGTATCGTGAAACCTTTATTGTATAAATGAAGCTTAATTGTTCTTAACGTGACATTAATATTGCATGACTGAGATGCTTGGTTCATATGAATCTGAACTATCCCGAGTCATTTTGACTAACTATTTTCCCTCTCTTTCTTTTTGAAAAAATACCCTATGTTGAGCAAACACACCCACAAAGTGCAATGCAAGTCAGAGGAGGATAATTGAGCACAAAAAGATCTTAATGTTTCATGAAAGAATGAACCAACCTCTACTTCAGCATCTCCAGCGTTAGCATCAGAAAAAATCTCACTCCAATTTGGCTCCATGGCATCATCAACAGAAATGAACTGATCAGCCCAATCAGGCCAATCATTCCTCTTGGCTCGGTCATCCGACATTAGTACACCGGTCAAGCTTTGCGCTTCAACGTTCTGGTCAGCAGCATTCTCAGAAAAATCAAGCAAATCCTGAAGAGCATCAGTACTCCAAGATGAACCGTTTTCATTCAAGTCATTAGTAACCATTGTGGACTGTTCTGAATGGGAAGAACCATGAAGAAGCAACAAAGATCCATCATCATCAGACCGAGAAACAAACGACGAAAACTGGACATTTCTCTCTCGAGACAACGGTTGCATCAATGGAAAATCGTTTCGAAATCCAGAGGAAGATGAAAACAAATGTCCAACAGTGCCACTGTTAGAAACTAATGGAGGAACCTGCCTGGGAATTGGATGTCTCATGGCTTCACTTCCTGGGGAAACCTGAAAAGAAACAGCCAATTTGGGATACTTCTCTTCAAATGGCTTCGGAAGAACTTGATACGATGATGACATAACTTTGGAAGCAACCCTCTTCCAATCACTCTGTAGTATACAAAAACATATCCAAATCACAATATTACAGAGTTCATACAGTCATAGAAAGCTCGTTCAATATCTCCAGAATTCAAAACAAAGATACAAAGAACACAACAAATAGAAAACTAATAGAAAACGAAATCAACCAACAAAATTTCAGCCCAGAGTTTGAATGAACAAGAAGAACAGGCCCAAATCACAAAACCATAAAAGGGGCAAACCAGACACACTTACCCCAGAGCTCGAAACAGTCCCAAATCACAACAACGCTTAGAAATCGAAACGGAAATCCGATGCGAAGAGGCAATAGGGTTCCGATGCACTCGATGGCTTTGTCGTTTTGACGTCAACGAAATTACCGACGGACTCTTCTCTCAGAAAGAAACGTATAGAACTGTCTCTCTCTGTTGATCACTTGCATGATGAACAATTCACAAATCCAATTTCAACCGTCTGATCTTCTCCAGGTGTTGATTCAACACAGGCGATTCCTCGAGCAACGTCCCGATGCACAGAAATGATTGGGCAAAACGAATTTCCAAAAATGAAAATCGGCCAATGATACACCTCAAGTTGGCGTAATTCGATTGAACGGCCATAAATTAAAAAAATGGAAAGTGGGTGTCAGTCTTTTCTCTCTCTGTTCGAACAAATTTGTAAGAATGCTTGAAATCGAATGCCCTAACATTCTCCACTGGCGCTTTCAGTTTCCCTTTTGCTCAATTGGGTCATTGTGAATGTGGGCTGTGATACAGATAACACAAAGCCACAATTAGTTCACAATGTCCTCTGTGCTCTCTAAACGGACCTCTTCTTCTTTCCATGGTGATGAACACATCTTCGGTCCGCCATTACCGTTCTTACTCTCTTTTTGGAAAAAAAATTCCGCTTTTAATATGAACTTCTCATGTTATTACATTTTTTTGCTTCCATTTATTAATTCAACAAATGGATCTTACTTAAATATTGCAATTTCCAACTCTTTATTCAATATTTCCTAATTTACCAATAAACATTACCATAAATTCACGAATTTAATTTTGATTAGTACATAAATTAATCATTGAATAAATGGGTCAAAACTCGAAAATTTTATGATTTTATAATTTATTTAAAGCATATGAAAGTTTTTTTTATTTTTTTTATTTTTTTTTTTATGACTTGAGTGTTGTATAAATGACACGTATGATATGTGTAAATCACTCCAATCACGTAAGATTTAGGTTACCTTGTTGATTGAATATCTCAAGGTAAGAACATTGTTTGAGATTCGAATGAGTGTACAATCAAGATCGATCATGTCTAGCTTGAATGATTCTTGTTGATCAAATATCTCAACGCAAAAATATTTATTTAAGATTCGAATTACTCCACAAACAAGATTGATCGAGCTTGAATGATTCTACATGCGACCTAAACTATATAGAATTGCAAACAAACTTAGTCATTAGTTAAAGAAAGCACAAATGTTTCTTTTACTATATTTTCCAAAACGTACATGACTATGTAGAGCCTCAAACATGCCAAGAGTGGTAATATTCATACTTTATAATGTCTTAAAATGTCTTAACCTAAAGTAAATAAAATGTCTTAAAATAATGAAATACAATAATTCTAAATTACTCTAAATTGAAATCCACCTAAAAGTTATAACGATGAAACTTCATTCCTCTTCAAGTGACATGAATTGAAATATCTGAATTGAAATATCTTTTGATAATTTCAACAACATTTTCTTCGCATCTTCATTGAAATATATTGTATGATTGATGTCTCTTGATTCATATCACATACCCTGTGACTTATCTATGTGTCCTTTCGAGTATGTTATGATATATTATGTTATGGGTGCATCTGATGCATGTACTTCCCGCATGTATGTTATGATACTATATTTATCTTATATTTATAGACAATAACATAAATATAAAACAGAGAACATAAATAACATAACATCAACGTCTAAGAAAATAAAATATGGAAAATTCTAGAGTACATAAATGTAAGATACGGAAAATAAAACAGAGATAATGACTAAGATTCATTGTCGTGTAAGCACTCCTTCTCATTGTGATTGACACGTGCCCTTACTTTACTTAAAAATATTTTTATAAAAGACGAGTATTGAAAATTAAGCGACCCTCGTTTTGGAGTTGGATATGCATGCAGACACAACAAATATCGAGAAACTAATTTGACATTGATCAGCTCCTTTAGACACATGAGTAGTGGAAGGAAGGAATCCAAATCCGCCGAATCACTGATGTTATGATCTTCTACATTCTAGGTCTTCCCGTTCTTTCATCTGGCTTATGTTCTTCATCTAGCATTCAGACCGAATGACTCTATGAAATTACGTCGATACTGCTACATAATTTCTATACACACAAACAAATAATTGTAGCAAGGCTTTCTCATGAAGAATTAATACACACAATTAGGTAATTAATACACACAAACAAAATAATTTGTATGCACACAATTAGGTAAACATGGTCATCCAATATAAAAATGACTCGCATGGAATCCAAGCTAGTCGACAAGCTAACCTATTGATTGAGTTGGTGCCCAAATCGAGGGTGTGGCATGTGTGCATATGGAAGCCGAGCCACACACATTGTGTAGGCTAACGTTGGAGTTGAGTTGGGTTGAGAGGGAAAGTGGGCTTGGATTTGGTATGAGTTGGCCTTTCGATTTATAATACAGGTTGTGTTGAACATGACTCATCATCGTAGGGATTAGCAAGAACATGTGAATAGCCCCGAACTCCAAATAAAGAACAATGTGCAAGTGGTGAAATTTTAAGATATTTTATCTTTGGTGTTGCTTCTTGACTCGTCATCAGCACGGTAATTAAAGCTAAACATAACATACGTACAATTCATACTCATCCAAATACTTATCCAAAAATGCTCTTCCAAAACCTTTAACATGCATTTTCTAACGACACAATCATTTTCTTATCCATAATATTCGGGTTATATCAATAAAATCTCTCTTTCTCCTCGTTTTCTAAAACCTTATTTTAAAACCGACTCGATCATACGTCGCTTGGCCACGCAAGAACAAATTGACTAAAGATTATTTGAAACACAAGATTTAAAATGAATTAGACATTGAAATTCAAAGCATTAATTAATATAAGTTTGCATAGGTAAAATAATGTTTATCAAATTCTTATTAGAAGTTTAAATTGATATAACTATTTTTTTTTTAAAACTTTGACATAACAGCCAAATTTTAATGGTATAAATTAATTTTTGTCCAAATATTAAATTGTCTTTCGAACTCCCATCTGACAAATAAAACTCTTTATTGAATGGCCTCATTTGAATCGGATATTACATATATGATTCATGAAATGTAAGCATAAACACTCTTTATTCATTTTTCCTTCATATATTAAAGAAGAAAATAATTTTAAATATCGATTAAAATCATCCTCCTCCTCGACAACGACTAGTAGCAGAGCATCCTCGATCATAGGGATTAGCAGGAACGCGTATAGAGCCCCTATTTCCGACTAAACAATGTGGAGGTGGATTAGGGTGTTGACATCCTGAAAGTTTAAGAAATTCCTTATCTACTGATACTTCTTCCTTATCTGCTGATACTTCTGGGCTCGTCATCACCATGCTAATTAAAACTAAACATATTAGCAAGGACTTCATTTTCATTTTGTTTCCTTGCTATCTAAATTCCCCCCTCCTTTTGTCCCTTTTTATTTGTGACTTCTCTTTTTCTTTCCCTCTATATTTATAGGTTTCAAAAAATGGAACAATCCTAAAAAAGAGGGTAAGATGGCCCATAATTGGTAGGGCCTAAAATTAGTTGACCGTTAAAATCGGTAGAAACAATGGTAGTTCAAAAATAAAGATAAAATAAAATAAAATATAAAAATGGGGTGAGATAATATCCATCAATTTACAGAGCACTTATCACAATAACCTATCTTCATTTTAGTACGGAGGAAAACATTTAAAAGAGTGTTCATCGTAAATTTTATTATAGGGGCATTTTGGTAATTTCTTACATTTTACATAGCTTATTCATCTATATTGCCCAACTCGTATTATATACACGCACATTCTCTTTCTAGTTTTGCAAAGTGTGTATATATATATATCTCGAAATCTTAACCTAGGGGTATAATGGTAATTTTTATTTTATACATACGCTGCATTCTTCATTGAAATTGTCGTTTTGTAATTGTAGTCATAAAGATGCATAGTGTAACCACCTAAGGTAAGAAATGCTTGCATGCTAACACGTCCTAACAATCCATAAGTGTTCCTAAAGTCTGTGTGACTACTTATCGGATGACTCGTGCCTTCCTGAACTAGTTTTTTAGTATGGTAAGAGCTTCAAATCTTTTGAAATTTCTCTCATGGGTAAGAATTGAAAGAAAATTAGGGTTAGTATTGAAATCAAAGTAAAAATTAGTCGAGTGAAGGTTTGGGGTGAAACCCACCCTGCACGCTCCCCTTTGCATGAGAAGAGCCTTTCACATGTGAGTACTATACGCCTAGCAGAGGAGAGTTGCGCTGGGTGGGCAATATGTGGTGTTGGTTCGACGATCCAACTCTTGTGGCGCATGTTTGATTGTGATTTACAATGTCGTGACACCTGGTGTATGCGTACTAGCATGTTGTGAGTTGGGTCGAGTCAGACAAGTGGATTGGGTCGTGCTGTTGAACTAGATCGTGTCTTGGTTCATTGGTCAGATTGCGAGTCAATTCACAAGTGTGGGTTGAATCCAAGTGTTGCGTCACTGCTAGATGTTGACGCATTATACCATGCACAACACAAAATGTGTTATGTTCTAGGCTAGCCTAGAGACATGATAGACTCCTCCTAGTAAGATAAACCCTCTTAAAGATGAAGTGCCTCATGTTCTATGAAGTGTGTAGGGTCCAAAGTGTATTTCCATAGCATAGAGACATGAAACACATTATGTACTACGGTAAAGGTGGGTGAAACAAACCCTATCCTCTCTAAGACCTCGAAAGGAACTATGAGCCTCAAATTCAACTTACTTACCATACGGGATGTGTTGGGTTGATCAAATTTTATGAGCTATCGATGTTTTAAACACTACTGACTTCATATTTGCGATGTAATATTTAAAGAGAAATGTATATTCTCTATTAAAAAAATTTATGGAAAAAAATAAATTTACCTCCATATTTGATTGATACAGTTATAAGTTTTCATACCTATAAAGTAATATTTTTGAAATGAAATCTGATAAAATATTGATAGAGATTTAAATCCATACAATTATTTATTTATTTATTTATTATTTTTTTTTTGTTAATACGACATCCAGACTTTAGGATGAAGGATTTTTACCATAAACTTTATAGTCTTTAGAATCACAATACAAAAAATCGAGCTCTTTATTGAATGACCTCGATTTAACTAAATATATATATCATTCCAGAATTGTGTACTTCATATCATTGGATTCTTATGGATCTTAAATCATTTTTTCATGATGTATTAAAAAATAAAATAATTTAAAATATTGGTTAACATCATTCTCCTCCCCAAGGATGGATAGCAAAGTATCGAGTATAGAGATTAGCAGGGACAGGTGTATCAACTTTGTTGACAAATGAAGAACAACTTGGAGTTGAGTTAGGCTGGTTGCATTGGAAGAAAATCGATATGTTAGGGCGTACAAACTCGTTGTCTAACCACTCTTGAAGCTGCGATTTTTGTATGAAAACTTGTAAATAGGAGTCGTTCCTTGTTTGTACTCGATATTTAACTCGGCCTCTTTTCCCTTCTCAAGGTAGGCTTATTCTACACATTGTAATAGTTTTTCGTCTTATGTAATCCCTCGTCCTCTCTCAAGGCGAGTTTTATTTTTCTCACACTACTTGGTTCCTCATGTTATCTCAATAAGGGTTTATTCCACGCATAGTAATGACTCCTTAATTTGATCCCAATTATGAATTTGCCCTTTGTCTAACTTTTCATTATTTTTCTTTTATATTTTTCATAGGTTCTAGAAATTTTCCAAAATTTTTAACTTAAAAAGAAAAAATGGAGAAATTAATTATCATTGGCCTTAGGTGTTACAAACTAATCATTCCCAATAATATCAATCTACCAAAATTTTATCCCTTCATTAACAATCACCATATAATTCAAAGGCTCTAGCTCTATCATAGTTTGAACATGTGCATGAAACCATAATGAAATGATGCCCTAGCATGTTGTTGTCACTATAACGTCACTCAAGCTCAATCAATTTAAGAACAAAAAAAAAATGCCTAAACCTATCATAATTCACCAAACAGTAATTTGCTTGTGACGTTGAAGTGGAACAAATTGTAGTAACAACAATGCTCGATTTCAGGCTAGAACTCCATTGATGATTTTGAAAATTTCTTCAAAAAACTTCAACTACATTACACCAATCCCAACTCCATTTTAAAATAAGCAATTATTTGAAACAAAAGATAAATTAATTAAAGAACTTAATTGAGTGAGTGCAAACATGTGTTAATTGATTTTTACTCCCAAATTAAATTATCTTTGGACTACACTATGAAAAGTCAAAACTCTTCATTGAATGGCTTGATTTGAACCAAATAAATATATCATCCATGAAAATAAATGAATTCTCTAACATGATTCATTTTTCCTTTCTATGTTAAACAAGAAAATAATTTCAAATATCGATTAAAATCATCCTCATCCTCGACAATGATTGATAGCAGAGCATCCTCGACGATAGAGATTAGCAGGAACAGGTACATAGCCCCTATTTTCAATTAAACAAGGTGGAGGTAGATTAGGGTGATGGGAGTCTAAAAATTTAAGATATTTCTTCTCTACTAATAAAATAAAATATAAAAAATGCGGTGAAACTAAATCGAAATAAAATCTAAACAAGCTCATATGTGAGATAGTATGCATCAATTTACAAAGTACATATCACAATAACCCATCTTTCTTTCTAATATAGAGGAAAGCATTTAAAAGAGTGTTCATCGTAAATTTAATTTAGGGGTATTTTGGTAATTTCTTACATTTTACCTAGCTATATTGCCCAACTCCTATTATATACATGCATATTCTTTTTCTAGTTTTGCGAATTATATATATATTAAAAAAACATATATCTCGAAATCTTAACTTAGAGGCATAATGGTAATTTTTATTTTATACATACACTGCATTCTTAATTGAAATTGTCGTTTTGTAATTGTAGTTGTAATGATGCATAATGTAACCACTTAAGGTAAGGAATGCTCGCATGCTAACACATCCTATCGATCCATACAAGTGTTGCCTAAAATCTGTGTGACTACTTTCTGGATGACGAGTGCCTTCCTAAACTAGTTTTTTAGTATGTTAAGAGCTCCAAATTTTTAAATATCTCTAGTGGGTCAGAATTGAAAGAAAATTAGGGTTAAGTATTGAAATTAGAGTAAAAATTAGTCGGTGAATGTTGAATGGGGTGAAACCCACCCTGCACGCTCCCTATGCATTAGAAGAGCCTTTCACATGCGAGTACTATGGGCCTAGGAGAGGAGAGTTGCGATGGGTGGGCAATATGTGGTGCTCGCTGGTTGGACGTTCCAACTCTTGTGGCACATGTTTGATTGTGCCACAAGAGTTGGAAATAGATAGAAAAGTTATCTTAAGTTAAAAAAATGGCATATCTAGGGAAAGAAAAACAGAAAAAAAAACAAATGAAAGATAGCAAATTTTGGGAGAGAATAATCCAATGGCCTTCTCTTTTCCTTTATATTTTGCAAATAGATAGAAAAGTTATCTTAAGTTAGATATCTTTTTATTTTATCTTTTGCAATTATTTAGATTTCAGATATGTGACATAAAATCGAAATTGGCTTTTGTCAATTGCATCCATAGTCATTTTTAAGAAAGAGAAGAACATAATTGATTGATGCATATGCATTTTTACTAAAGGAAACTTAGAATCGATTGAAAAGGGCTCCTTTAATTAGATAGTCATTTAGGAAAGAGAAGAAAACTGAATAGATTGGAAATGACTTTTAATTGGATAGTCGTACTAGTAAAGAGAATAAAACATAATTGATTGAAAATTGTTTTATAACTGCATAGTCATTGAAACAAAATACTGAGGGAAGAAAAACAAAGTGGTACAACATAGAGAAGGAAAATGGAAGAGGTGTGAAATTATTATTATGTGTACCATATAATATAATATTATAACAAACCATTGGATTGAAAATGATTCAAGCAGCATCAAATAATATTGACATATTTTCAATTTAAGTTTTACTGCCCAACCAAATTTAGAAACAATGAAAACGTGGAATTCGATTTTTAATGAAACCGTTTTAGAGTCGTTTTCACATTGTTAGTTGGATTATTAATTAAAATGTGAAATACTAACGAAAGTTGACTAACGGTGCGATATGAAGCAAACTCCAGCAACCTTTAGAGCAACTCTCGAGGAATGGGAGCTTACGTTAATTAAATTAGGGAATACTTCGGCTAAGGCGGTAAGTGACCTTATTATAGGATAAGCTAAAGATTGTTTGATTTATGATGATGCATGAGTATGATGTTGTGTTGTGGTGTATGTTAAATGTACATTATTTATGTTTCGATACATGATGTGCATGTTATACTTGATGCAGCTTCTATGTATAATGTATGCATGACGATGTTATTGACATGATGATGTTTTCTATGTTGAACATGCCTTATGATGTTGTTTGCCATATTGTATCATGTCATTAGATTGACATAGGACACAACCCTAAGAGTATGAAAATGATATTAATGTAAATATCCACGAGCACGTGTTCATAGTGTAACCAAGAGATGAGACTAGAGGGTTGTGTCAGAAGGGATGTATAATTGGACTTAGAGGGACTTCATGCATATTGTATGTTTATAAGCATCGGGCTACTTCCCCTAGAGATGATGAGTGCAGACGCACACCGTATGATTAGCGCGAATGCACACAGATGAGAGTGTTCATGAGGTGCATGACACTGTGGGGTTTCGCTGACCTCCGGATGTCGCTACAGATTAGCTTGACCAGAGGGTCCTGGGGGTGTGCGAGCGCCCTGGGGATTCACACTCGCACGTGTAAGTCGTGTGTATGGAAGTACTACATATCCAATTTGTCCGAGACTAGAGACCACCCTTAAGATGATTAGAGATAGGTCTCTAATTCATGATTGGATGTGTTTGCATTAGCATGACCCCTATAGTGGGGTCACTTACTGAATATTCCTTTGAAATACTCACGCCGTGTGCCATATTGTTTTTTAGGTAAAGGTAAGGAGCCCATGTACGGTTGACGAGGGCATCATGACTAGAGACTGTGGCGCGTGCATAGGATAGTTGCATATTTAAAATTCCTAGTTTTGGTTAGGATATGGTGTTTGCATTTCATTTATTTAAATTATTTAATTTGTAATTGTTTTATCTTATTTTGAACTCCAGCTTGATGTTTGAAATACGTAAGTCCAACAATGTTTTCTAATGTTTTAACGTATTCTGAAGTTTTAAGTTTTTCCGCTAATAAAGATGAGCATTCTTAGAGTTATAATTATGCATTAAAGATGAGCATGAGACGTTAATGGCGACTCTAGATATGTGGAAATTTAGGGTCGTTACATGCAGACTAGCATGTTGTGAGTTAGGTCGAGTCAGGCGGGTGGATTGGGTCATGCTATTGAACCAGATCGTGTCTTGGTTCATTGGTCAAATTTCAAGTCAATTCATAGGTACGGGTTGAATCCAAGTGTTGCGTCACCGCTAGATGTTGACGCATTATACCATGCACAACACAAAATGTGTTATGTTTTAGGCCAGCCTAGAGACATGATAGACTCCTCCTAGTAGGATAAAACCTCTCAAAGATGAAGTGTCTTATGTTCTATGGCGTGTAGGGTCCAAAGTGTATTTCCATAGCATAGAAACGTGAAACACATTATGTGTACTACGGTAAAGTTGGGTGAAACAAACCCTATCCTCTCTAAGATCTCGAAAGGAACTATGAGCCTCAAATTCAACTTACTTGTTGATCAAATTTTATGAGTCATCGATTTTTTAAACGCTACTGACTTCATATTTGCGATGTAATATTTAAAGAGAAATGTATATTCATTATTAAAAAAATTTATGAAAAAAAATAAATTTACCTCCATATTTGATTGATACGATCATAAGTTTTTATACTAATATTTTTGAAATGAAATCCGATAAAATATTGATAGAGATTTAAATTCATACAATTATTTATTTTGTTTTTTTTCTTTTTTTTGTTGAAACGACCTCGAGAATTTAGGATGAAGGATTTTCACCCTAAACTTGTATAATCTTTAGAATCACAATACGAAAAATCGAGCTCTTTATTGAATGACCTCGATTTAACCAAATATATATATCATTCCAGAATTGTATACTTCATACAATTGGATTCTTATGGATATTAAATCATTTTTCTATGATATATTAAAAAATAAAATAATTTAAAATATTGGTTGACATCATTCTCCTCCACAACGATGGATAGGTGTATCCTCGAGTATAGGGATTAGTAAGGACAGGTGTATCAACCTTGTTGATAGATGAAGAACAACTTGGAGTTGAGTTAGGCTGAATGCATTGGAAGAAAATCGATAGGTTAGGGCGTACTGTGAATGTTTGCTTAATCTACTGCATCTAAATGGTGGTGAGAGTTCTTTTATTTATAATCATTTACCGAATACAGAAATATGGTAAATTACAAATAATATAGAAATAACAATAAAAGGAAAAATAATAAATGAATATAATATATTTACCTTTAATAAAAGGGCAAATATGTAAGCCATAATGTAAGGCAAATATCTAGATATTTGCCTTATAATGAACGGTCAACTATCCTTACTCCCGCAAGTTAAGCGTCGGATTTGAACAAACGTGAAGCTTGGATCTGAAAAATTCAAAGAGAGGTCAGAAATACTTTTTGTGAAGATGTCAGCAACTTGAGATGAGAAGGTACATATTGTGTGCGAAGTTTGCCAACGATAACAAGTTCTCGAAGGAAATGATAATCTAGTTCAACATGTTTGGCTCGCTTGTGAGAAACTGGATTAGAGCTAAAAAAAACTAGCACTTTTGTTGTCACATAAGAGTAAGGGCTGCTGTGAAATAGAGACCTTGAGGTCAGGCAAAAGATGCTTAACCCAAAAAAGTTCAACAACAATTATAGCAAGAGCACGATACTCAAATTCACAGCTGGAGCGTGAGACAGTAGGTTGCTTTTTGGCACTCCAAGAAACGAGATTGTTACCAAGATAAATAGAATAGCCGGATGTAGAACGACGAGTATCGGGACAACCAGCCCAGTCAGTATCCGAATAAGCGACTAGCATACTAGGAACAGTGGATGAACGAAAGGTATGACCAGAGTGGAGTGTTCCTTTGACATAGCGAAGAATACGTTTGACAGCAAGAAAGTGATCTGCAGTAGGAGCATGCAAGAATTGAATGACAGAATTGACAGCATAGGCAATATCTGGACGCGTAATAGTCAAGTACTGAAGGGCGCCAACAAGAGATCTATAGAGAGTAGGATCAGAGAAATGAGAACCATCAGCAGTCAGGTGTTAAGAAACAACCATGGGAGTGTGGACTGGTTTGCTATTGAGCAACTAAGCACGAGTAAGAATATCTCGAGCATATTTTAACTGACTAATAAAGAGACCATCAGGAGTGGGTGGAGCTTCAAGACCAAGAAAGTAACTGAAAGAACCTAAATCTTTGATAGCAAACTCAGAATGAAGCTTGCGAGTAAAGCTGTCAATAAGAGATGAGTTGTTGCCAGTAACAATAATGTCATCAACATAAAGAAGCAAATAGGTAAGGTTAGATTGCTGATGAAAGACAAAAAGGGACGTGTCAGTGCGACTGCAAGAAAACCCAAGTGTGAGAAGAAATGAGCTAAAACGCTGAAACCAGGTGCGATGAGCTTGTTTAAGGCATAGAGGGCTTTCTTTAATAGACAAACATGAGTGGAAAATCAAGGATCAATATATCCAGGAGGTTGTTCCATATGAACATGTTCAATAAGAGTTCCATTTAGAAAAACATTCTTGACATAAAGTTGTCGAAGAGGCCATTTATTTGTGACTGCAATAGAAAGCACAACACAGATAGTGGTAGCTTTGACAACCGGACTGGAAGTGTCAGTGTAGTCAAAACCAGGAACCTGAGTATAACCTTTGGCAACAAGACGAGCCTTGAAACTCTTGACGGATCCATCAGGCAGATATTTAATTCGAAATACCCATTTAGAGCCCACGATGTTGGTGTTGGCAGGGCGAGGTACCAAAATCCAAGTATCATTTTGTTGTAACGCTCGAATTTCTTCATCCATGGCAGCAACCCAAGCAGGATTCTTAGCCGCAGATTTGAATTCTTTTAGCTCAGTGGATGCATGAAGAGCAAAAAGAAGTTCAGATGAGCCCGAAATACCAAGATTTGCTGGATGACGAGTCTTGAATATACTAGCTTTGGCTCGTGTGATCATAGGATAAGTGCCCAAAGAAGAGGAATCAACAGTAGGTTCAATAGAGGTCAAATTAGAAGTCGAGGGTGGCAAAGTGGAACCTGTAAGAGAAGTATCAACCTGCACAGACTCATCCACAAGGTCAGAACAAATATCACATGGGGATAAACTAGATCGAGGAATGTGCGATGATGAAGTGGTAGGGGGGTGATGAATCAATCTGATAAAGATGGGGTTCCAAGAAATTTGAAATAGGAATAGAGGAAAGAGGTTGGGCCTGAGAGCTAAGGATAGCAGGAAAGTGAGTTTCATCAAATTGAGCATGACAGGTGATATATAGCTTAGTGGTGGCGGGATCAAGATAGCAGAACCCTTTATGAAAAGAACTATAACCTAAAAAAATACAAGGAATGCTGCGGGGAGAAAGCTTGTTAGACATATAATCACGCAAATAAGGATAAACACGACAACCAAAGGGATGAAAATTGTCATAATGTGGAGTGTAGCCATAAAGGAGTTCAAAAGGTGACTTATCTCCAAGAAGTGGAGTAGGCAACCGGTTGATAATATAAGCTGCAGCGCTGAAGGTGTCAACCCAAAAACGAGGAGAAAGATGGGAGTGAAAGAGAAGGGTCAAGCCAGTCTCAGTCACATGATGATGATGGTTTCTCTCAGCACGACCATTTTGAGCAGGTGTATATGGACAAGAGAGTTGATGGTGGATGCCAGAATTACGTAAATGAGTTTTGAAATAAGTGCTAGTAAATTCGGTACCTCCATCGCTTTGAAATACCTTGATACGAGAAAAATATTGATTTTCTATAAATTTTTGAAATTGAAGAAAATTTCTTAATATCAAAGAAATCATATTTAAATTTTAAAGGGTAAAGCCAAGTGAATCGAGATCAATCATCAATAAAAAATAACATAATAAAGAAAACTCGAATTTGATTTGACGGGAGAAGGACCTCAAATATCACAATGAATAAGATCTAACACATGAGATGACCTACGTTCATTGCGGGAATAAAACAATCGATGACTTTTCGCAAGCTGACAAATATTACATAATAATGGAGAGGGCAACAAAGACTTAAGAGAAAGATGCATTTTCTATTTAAAAAAGAAATAACAGAATGATTCACATGACCCACGCGAGCATGCCATAAATCATATGAAGCACGTAAAGATTTGTTTCTAAAGACTGAAATAAAAGCAAAGTTGTCGCGCTCTAGCACATATAGCCCTCCATCTCTTTTACCGGTTGCCACCACCCTTCCTATTTGACGATTCTGGATAGTAATAAGATTATTAGAAAATGTAAAGGAGAGAGGAAAATCAGACCTTAATTTACTTATCGAAAGAAATTTTTTAGTAAATATAACGGAGAGAGGAAAATCAGACGTTAATTACTCATGGTATCGGAGCCCTTTCGGTTTAACAACTCTGATCCCTTATTTTCAATGGCTTCTGAATCTCCTACTCATTTTCTCTTCCACCATCCCTGCTGGCTTTGATGCCGCAGGGGCAGTCTCCATGACTGCCACATGCGGAGCCGATTGATTACTCTTCGGCTCCACCCTGTTGACCTCAAAATCACCTTTCACCATGCTCTAATACCATGTGAATGTTTGCTTAATCCACCACACCTAAATGGTGATGAGAGTTCTCTTATTTATAATCATTTACCGAAGAAAGAAATATGGTAAATTACAAATAGTATGGAAATAACAATAAAATGAAAAAAATAATAAATGAATACAATATATTTGCCTCGAATAAAAGGGCAAATATGGTAAGAGGTAATGTAGGGCAAATATGTTAAGCCGTAATGTAAGACAAATATCTAAATATTTGCCTTATAATGAACGGTCAACTATCCTTAACACGTACAAACTCATTGTCTAGCAACTCTTGAAGCTGCGATTTTTGTATGAGAACTTTTAAATAGGAGTCGTTCCTTGTTTGAACTCGATATTTAACTCAACCTCTTTTCCCTTCTCAAGGTAGGCTTATTCTACACATTTAAGTAGTTCTTCGTGTCATCTTCTTATGTAATCCCTTGTCCTCTTTCAAGGTGAGTTTTATTTTTCTCACACTACTGGTTCCTCATGTTATCTACTTTTATAGTCTCTCGTTCCTTCTCAATACGGGTTTATTCTACACATAGTAATGACTCCTTAATTTGATCCCGATCATGTTGCTAGCAATCTCGTAAGTTCTCTTAAATTTCTTGGGTTATAATATGATTTCCTTTTGTATTTAATTTTGATGTTGTTACCTTTTTTCTGATTTAAACTTTATCGAATTTTATTTTACTTTGGATCGTGACATAACCTAATTCCCAAGAAATCACATAGATGTAAGAAAAAATCGAGACTAAAAGTTAATAAATCTTACATCGTGAAAGTACTTGATTCTCGACATAAATGAATAAATCATAGGTTGAAAACTATTCACCTCTATCCCGTGAGTGACTCTTGTGAACTTTTTTCTAACTTTTCACTATTTTTCTTTTTTTTTTTTTTGTAGGATCTTGAAATTTTTCAAAATTTTAAACTTAAAAAAATGGAGAAATTAATTCTCATCACCTCAGGTGTTACAAACTAATGTCTCAGATTTCACACTCACATCTAACAAAATTTTATCCCTTCATTAACAATCACCATACAATTCAAATGTTCTAGCTCTATCATAGTTTTAACATGTGCATGAAGCCATAATGAAATGATGCCCTAGCATGTGTTGTCATCATAACATCACTCGACCTCAATCCATTTAAGAACAAAAAACAATTGTTAAATACCTATCATAATTCGTCAAACCAAGACGTAGATTTGAGAATTATTGATGAACTGGAGTTTAATTACTCTTAATTTGCTTGTGATGTTGAAGTGGAACAAGTAACAACAATGCTCAATTCCAAGCTAGAACTCCACTAATGATTTTGAAAATTTTTTCAAAAAATTTGACTACGTTAATAAGCCATTAGTTGAAACAAAAGACCTAAATTGCTTGTAATATTGAAAGTGAACAACTTAATTGATATAAATTACGAGTTTCCATACTGTGAGGCATAAATTAAATTATCTTTATACTAAAATATGAAAAGTCAAACTCTTTGAACCAGATACATATATGATTCATGACATGTAAGGAGAAACACTCTTCATTTATTTTTCCTTCATATATTAAAGAAGAAAGTAATTTTAAATATAGATTAAAATCATCCTCCTCCTCGACTGGTAGCAGAGCATCCTCGATCATAGGGATTAGCAGGAACAGGTATAGAACCCCTATTTCCGACTAAACAATGTGGAGGTGGGTTAGAGTGTTGACATTCTGAAAGTTTAAGAAATTCCTCATCTGCTAATACTTCTGGGCTCGTCGATCACCGTGCTAATTAAAGTGAGACATATTAGCAAGGACTTCAGCTATCTAAATTCCCCCCTCCTTTTGTCCCTTTTTATTTGTGACTTCTCTTTTCCTTCCCCTACACGGTTTCAAAAAATGGAACAATCCTAAAAAAAGAGGGTAAGATGGCCTATAGTTGGTAGGGCCTAAAATTAGTTGACCGTTAAAATCCGTACAAACAATGGTAATTACCACATAACATGTAGAAGATGTTTATAATTTTTTACTTTTTAACAACTAGCATTGCATCAAAAATTTTATCTTTAAGGGCATAACGGTAATTCAATACATTCTTAATCAAAATTGTCCTCTTGTAAAATTAGTCCTAAAGATCCATATTGTAATCAACTAAGGTGAATGCTAGTAGGCCGTCCTAAAGATCCCTACAAATGTTACTTGCCTAAATTTCGTGATTGCATACATGGATGATATATGTCTTCCCTAGCTAGCTTTTTCGTGTGTTAGGAGCACCAAAATTTTTTATATTTTGCTGGTAGGTCCTAATTCAAACAAAATTAGGGTTAGTATCGAAATTGGAGTGAAAAATAGTCGAGCAAAGGTTGAATGGAACGAAAACCCACCATACACATGCCCCTAGGCATGAGAAGAGCCTTCCATGCGCGAGTACCGTGCACCTAGGTGAGGAGATTCGTCGTGCTTGTTGGGCGATATACGGTGGCGCTCATTTGGCGATTCGACTCTTGTGGTGCGTGTTTGATCCTTGATAGCATAAGAATTCTTATGATTTACAATGTTGCGACACGTGGCGCACGTGGACTGGCACGTTTCGAGTTGGGTTGAGTCAAGCGGATAGATTGGGTTGTGCTGTTGAATCGGGTCGTGGCTTGATTCACGTGCCAGTCGGTGAGTTAATTCACAGGTGTGGGTTGGATCCAAGCGATACGTCACCACAAAACGTTGAAGTAATCCTCCCCTAAAAGTATTATTGAGAGATTTTTTTTTGTTTAAGTTTCTAAAATTTTTCTAAGATTTTTTTCTCTTCTAGAAATTTGGTATTCAAAAATTAATTTTCTTATCCATAAACTTCGAATTAAATTAATAGAAAAAAGGCGAATTTAATAATTATCTCTTAAACATCTATAAAAATCTAAACCAATTATTTGAAACATAGAATTAATTCTCTATTGAAATTTAAAGCATTAATTAATATAAGTTTATGTGTAAAACGTAACATAATGTTATGTTGTTAGAAGTTTAAATTAGTTTAAATCATATAATTATCTATTATTTAAGATCAAATTTTAGTGTCAAAAATTGATTTTTGCCCACAAATTAAATTAAATTGTCTTCAATATAAAAATCAAACTCTTTAATGAATGGCCTCATTTGAACTCGATATCTATATTCATTTGAATTAGATACCTAATCATTCATGAAATGTGAGCAGAATCTAAGTGAATTCTCTTACGTGATCTTATTCATTTTTTCAGAAGAAAATAATTTTAAATATCGATTAAAATCATCCTCCTCTCGACAACGACCGATAGCAGAGTATCCTTGACGATAAGGATTAGCAAGAACAAGTATAGAGTCCCTGTTTCTCGGTACACAACCACACAACTCTTGAACCCTCTTTCACTTCGATCGACAACCTCCAAATACTTGAAAAAGAAAGGAAAAGGGAAAACGCTCCTCTACTTTGATCGACAACCTTCAAACACCTGAAAAAGAAAGGGGAAAGGGGAAAATGCTCCTCCACTTCGACCGAGAGCCTCCAAACACCTGGAAAAGAAAGGGAAAAGGGAAAACGGGAAAGTGATTTTAAAAATACACAAAACACTTCTTGTAGGCTCTTATCGCATCCATGACCTATTTTCTAACCACGGGCTTTACCTAGGCTCTAGGTGTATTGCTCTTGTTGTTCATAGTCTTGGGTAGTTAGCTTCGCATATGCAGCAGTAACCAACATCCAAAAATGAGGTGCTCCCTCCATAGACTCTGTACCAGGTGGAGACAACATGGTGAGTGCTAGCCTGCTCGTCATCCATGGGAGGTTAGCTGGCAAACTCCCCAAAAGGCCATGAGGTCATCAAGGTTGGGGATCGGCGCTACCCCCCGATGCTAATAACAATAATTGTCTCGCCATTACATGTCTATATATCTCGAAAAATCTAAACCCTCCCTTTGCAAATAAGCAATTATTTGAAACAGAAGACCTACAATTATTAGTAATTTTTTTATTTACGTAACCCTCGGAAATTAAATTGACTTTGAATTACCATATGAAAAATCAAACTCTTTATTGATTACCCTCATTTTAACCAAATACATATATCATTCATGAAATGTAAACATAATATAATTGAACATTTTTATATGATCTTACTCATTTTTCCTTCCTATATTGAAGAAAAAAATAATTTCAAATATTAATTAACTTTCTCCTCCTCCTCGACATCGATGGATAGCAGAGCATCCTCGATCATAGGGATTAGCAGGAACATGTTTATAGTCCCTAGCTCCAGATAAAGAACAATGTGGAGGTGGGTTAGGATGATGACATTCTGAAAGTTTAAGATATTTTATCTTTGATGTTTCTTCTTGGTTCGTCATCACTTGTTGGCTTGTCATCAGCATCGTAATTAAAGCTAAACATATCGGCAACGACTTCATTTTCTTTCCTTGCAATCTCAACTTTTGCCCCTCCTTACTTCTCTATTTCTTTTCCCCCATATTTATAGGTTTCATAAAAATGGAACAATCCTAAAAAAAGAGGGTAAGATGTCCTAAAATTGGTCCGGCCTAAAAGTAGTTGACCGTTAAAACCGGTAGAAAGAAGTTAGGGTGATATGAGTGGTTGAGGATGTTATATAATATTTTACCTAATTTTTCCCATAAGAAAATTTTGACCATTCATATGTTATCGAGTACAAAGTCTTGTAAATATGAGTTGTTTCTTGTTCAAGCTCCATTTTTACTCAACCTCCCGTGTTGGAAGTAATTTTTGGAGATCATTGGAGAACACACCCACAAACTTCTTGCCTATTGATATTGAGTTTACATTAATCTCTATATATATCTCATGTCCATGATATCGACACACTCCCATGCTCCATAGAACATCATCTTCTTCGTCTTTAATGTCGATATCGTCTTGGAGGCTACATTAACCCTTATACGCTTAATTTTGAATCTAGATTGGACCGTGGTTGACACACAACTTATTTATAATGATGGTCTAATAATGCATGGTTTTAGCATACCAATCTATTTATTACAAGATTATCGAAGTCTACTATGTCTAGAACAATTAGGGTCACGTTCCTCATTCCTCATTCGATCTGACACTAACACCTGGTAAGATTTTACCTAGTCGTTAGTAATTATGCTTATCCTCGCTTAATGTTCCACCTGAGCCCCATCGAGAAATTAGATGTCTGATTTTTTCTTTTAAACTCAAAATTTTTAAATTTTGTTAACGACCTTAGAGATCGAATTTTAAGATGAGGGGGAAGAGAAACATACTTTAAAAAAATCAAAGACTATACAAAAAATAAAAAAATTTGTAAAGGGAAAGAAAAAAAGTCGATAAAAAACAAACGGGAGGAAAATGATCATTTTGACTCCTCACCGTTTCTACACCCTTATAAGAAATGTTTCGTTCTACTTTTCAATCAATGTGAGATCTCACAATTTTGTCCTCTTTGATCCAACGAGTGCTTCTTGTGAAGAACTCTTGACCAATCTCGAACTCCAATTGCCAACATTCCTCATAGTATGGTTCGAATTACAGGTCAGATTTTATCTGAATTGGCTTAGCGGGTTTTATCTAATTTTTCTATTACCTTCTGACTTTACACTTTTAGTGCGTAACATTTGGCAGAGAAGAATTTTAAATATCTAATCTTTTGGTCGAGATGATAACGTATATTTAGGTTATCAAAACTCGGGAGAGCGGGAAAAGGGTGAGAAAAGATTTGGTGAATTTTGTTTCCTTAGCCATCAATGTACACAAAAACCAATACACCAAACAAATTGTATTTGTTAGGTGAAACCATAATGAAAAATTAAAACCTTTAGTTTGCTTTAAAGCCAATCACCCTCTGAATTAAATGACTTTGAAGAAATATGTATAGCCTCAAAAAGGAACCAAAAATCCCACCTTTTTCAATCTCATTATTATTATATATACATAAATTCAAACATAATTAAATTATTTTCGTGGGTAAGAATTCAAATCTATGATCTTTTAATCGATGATATATGTTGTAATCCGTTAAGATCAGATTTAGGGTTAGGATCAAAATCCGAGTGCAAAATAGTCGAGACAAGGTTGAACGGGACAAAAACCCACTCAGCGCGCATCTCCACTCACGAGAAGATTCTTCCACATGTGAGTACAAAGCACCTAAGGGAGGAGAGTTCCGTTAGCTAGGCAATATGTGGCGTGCGATGATTAGGTGACTACGACCCTCGGCTGCATAAATTTTTTTGTAATTTTACAATGTCGCAACACGTGGCGCATATAGACTAGCACATTATGGTTGGGGTCGGGTCGAGCTCAATTTCTTTGCTAAGAAACAATGACTAAAATAAGTATCTAAGTTAAAAGCTATGGGTTTTATTCTTGAAATGAAAATTAATGAAGGTTGGTTAGAATGAAGATATAATAAGACATAAAAGAAGGCTTTGATAGCAATAAATTAAGGATGATGAGCCAACCCATGAGTGGTTTGCATTCATGGCTCCATTTTAATCATATTCTTATTAAAATATTTTTCGATACGATCTTTGGAAGGTTCGACGCTAATATTAATGATTATTGATATCGTAAATAATCATAGAACAAAATACACGTCGAGAAATTGACAAGAATTTGTGGTTTGGGGTTTTCTTCAACTATTCAACCTCGACCAATGATATCGAAAATCCTCACTATTTCTAACGGCTCAAGCCCACCGCTGGCAGATATTGATTTCTTTGGACTTTCCCTTTCGGGCTTCCCCTAAAAAAATTTAAAATGCGTCTGCTAGTGAGAGGTTTTCACACCCTTATAAAGGATATTTTGTTCTCCTCCCCAATCGATGTGAGATCTAACAATCCAACCCCTTCGGAATCCAGCATCCTCGTTGACACTCGTTCCTTTCTCCTATCAATGTGGGACTCCCACTAAATCCATCCTCTTTCGAGGCTCAACGTCCTTGCTGTCACATTGCCTCATGTTCACTCCCTTTCGGGGCTCAACCTCCTCACTGGCACATCGCCTAGTGTTTAACTCTAAGGAATAGGAGGCTCGAGCATTGTGTATTGGAGACTACAGTCCTGTTATTTATAAAGTTGCTCTTCTAGGATCAACTGAAACCACCCAGGCCCACCGCTAGCAGATATTGTCCTCTTTGAGCTTTCCCTTTCGGGCTTCCCCTCAAGGCTTTAAAACGCGTCTGCTAGGGGAAGGTTTCCACACCCTTGGTGATTTGTTCTCCTCCCCAACCAATGTGGGACATCACAATCTACCCCCTTTCGGGGCCCAACGTCCTCGTTGGCACTCTTTCCTTCCTCCAATCGATGTGGGACCACTCCCAAATTCATCGGGTTGTTCCTAGGTGAATATTGTGATGTCCCACATTGGTTGGGGAGGAGAACAAACCACTATTTATAAGGGTGTGGAAACCTTCCCCTAGCAGACGCGTTTTAAAGCCTTGAGGGGAAGCCCGAAAGAGAGCCCAAAGAGGATAATATCCGCTAGCGGTGGATCTGAGTCGTTACAAATGGTATCAGAGCCAGACACTGGACAATGTGCCAGTCTTCTCGCTGTTCTCCGAAGGGGGGTAGACTGAGTCGTTACAAATGGTATCAGAGCTAGACACCGGACGATGTGCCAGTCTTCTCGCTGTTCTCCGAAGGAGGGTAGACATGAGGCGGTGTGCCAGTAAGGACGCTGGGCTTCCTGTCCTCTCTTTTCTCATGGACATCTCTATTAACCACTAGATCAAAACTTCGTACAAGTCCAAAAATCTGTTCTATCATAAAAACGTTTAATAACTAAGACTATAGCTACTCGAGATAGTCTTATCATTGAAGAACGTATACCAATTGACTAGTATCAACGACTCGTAAAGGAACGAAGATGAAGATCCTCTGAGAATTGGCATAGTGACCGATCATAAAATTAAGTTTAGGGGGAAGAAAGGGACTAGAGATAGGAGTTTGTTGGGAAATTAAAGTATAGATCTTGACCTTATATTATATCTAAAGCGTTACCCAAATTTTAAGGCTTTGAAGTTAATGAGTGGCTGACTACAAAATTTCTCACACTTTCCGATGTGGGAAAGATTCGAGAATAGAAGCTTACTCTCATTTAATATTTCAACCCACGTGGTCCTTCCATGCCTTTGACTTCAATAATAATTGTTTTTTTTATTTATTGAATTTTTTATAATCTTATAATTTAAAAGCTAAATATAAATTTTTAAGTTGTCATCTTAAAATTAACTAATAAAAAAAAGTCAAACCACACAAAAATATTTATAAACTCGCTTTTATTTAAGAGTTTTACGTTAAAATAAGATAGAAATTGACACGGTAATTGATACAAAAATTGGAAGGTAAGTATGATTTGCAACAATTAGCTGACGTTACCCTTGGGCACAAGCTACAATCGTTTTCTTCTTCTTCTTTGTTCTCATCAACTATAGTCATGTGAGCGTATGTCGTATTACATGTGATAGTACATCTCGACCTTAACAGTAGGTCAATTACTGGGTATTTTTATTATACAAATTTTTTCAAAATTTCTTTTGAAGTAAAGACAATGACGGAAAAAAAAATAAACGACCAAGGTTGTTTGTTGAATGTGTCATGGGGTCAGGGTTTATTAAAAAAAAATGTCTACTTCCACGTGCTTTTAAACAATAAAAAAAATAATTTACACTCGATATGACCATCCAAACCACTATTTGAGGTAATGGATTGTAAGATCCCACATCGGTCGGGAGAAGAACAAAACATTTCTTATAAGAGTACGAAGACCTCTTCCTAATAAATATATTTTAAAACTGTGAGACGATACATAACAAGCAAAACCAAACAATATCTGCTGGCGGTAGCTTGAGTTGTTGTAACGACCCAGATCCACCGTTAGCAGATATTGTCTTCTTTAGACTTTCCCTTTCGGGCTTCCTCTCAAGGCTTTAAAACGTGTCTGCTAGGGAAAGGTTTCCACACCCTTATAAATGGTGATTTGTTTTCCTCCCCAACCAATGTGAGTCATCACAATCCACCCCCCTTCGGGGCCCAGCGTCCTCGCTAGCACTCTTTCTTCCTCCAATCGATGTGGGACCGCAGGGGCTCAGCATCCTTACTGGCACACCGTCTTGTGTCTACCCCCCTTCGGAGAACAGCGAGAAGGCTGACAAATGTCCCACATTGGTTGGGAGGAGAATAAATAACCCTTTATAAAGGTGTGGAAACCTTACCCTAGCAAACGCGTTTTAAAGCCTTGAGGGGAAGCCCGAAAGGAAAAAATCAAAGAGGACAATATCTACTAGCAATGGGCCTCGGTTGTACATAGCATAAAATATAATACATAGTATTTTAGTCATTTTGATAAATTATGTATATATAAACAAAGAAAAGAAACTAATAAAATACACATGAGAAGGGATTGACTTTAAGTATATACAAAAATGATGAAGATATGGTAACATATCATATTCCTAACCATATTATATAGTTGGATCATTTATTAAATAAGGAGACAATTCCACGTGGCACCACAAAGGAATTTATAGCATTATAACTCGGTACAACTTGGGTTGGTTTTCCCACTAAATTTAATAAAATTTTAATATATATAATATTTTATAAATAAATATATGCTCTTTTTTTTAAAAAAATTTAACACATTTTTATGACGTAATTAATGGGAAAAGAGATGGGCAGATAATAAAAGGGGGAGGGGAGTGTTTCAGTTTGGTAGGTTTGAGTTTTTATAATATATTTATTATAATATTATACAATATGCCCTTACAAAAGCTTTAATTATATTTCGACCCCTCTTTCTCTTTCTATTTATCTGAATCCAAAGCAGGCAATCATGATCTTGATGCTGAGACCTCTTTAATGGATCTTCTTCTTCTTCTTCTTCTTCTTCGTTTGCAAACTAGCCCTCAGAGAATTTGATATTTCGTTTTTCGCCTGTTTTTGGGGGAGGGATTATGGGAAGAACAAGAGGGGTTTCAGTTTCAATGGCATTGTTCTGTGTTCTTCTTGTTGTTCTTCAGAGCTTCTCTTTGGTGTGTGGCCTCACTTATAGCTATAAACATGTTAGTAGCTTGAGATTTGACAGGATTCAAACCCATTTGGACTCCATTAACAAGCCTCCTCTTCTCACCATTCAGGTTCATTCTTATATATATATATATATATATATATCCATTTGTTGGTTTTTTTTCTGTTTTTCTCTTATATATTATCTTTTTTCTTATTTGGGTCTCCAAATATTTGAATTTTGTGTAATGGGTATGTCAAATTTCTAAGCTTTCTATATGTTTATGTTGTTTTTTTAAAGATTTTTTGGATTTTTCTCCTTTTTTTTCATTTGGGTCTCCAAAAATTTGCATTTTATGTAATGGGTATGTCAATGTTCTAAGCTTTCTATATGTTTATGTTGTTTTTTTAAAGATTTTTTGGATTTTTCTTCTTTTTTTTCATTTGGGTCTCCAAAAATTTGCATTTTATGCAATGGGTATGTCAATGTTCTAAGCTTTCTATATGTTTATGTTGTTTTTGTAAAGATTTTTTGGATTTTTCTTCTTTTTTTTCATTTGGGTCTCCAAAAATTTGCATTTTATGCAATGGGTATGTCAAATTTCTAAGCTTTCTATATGTTTATGTTGTTTTTTCAAAGATTTTTTGAATTTTTCTTCTTTTTTTTCATTTGGGTCTCCAAAAATTTGCATTTTGTGCAATGGGTATGTCAAATTTCTAAGCTTTCTATACGTTTATGGCATGTTTCTGTTGTTTTTTAAAAGTATTTTTTGGATTTTAATTTTATTATTATTTTTTTTTATTTGGGTCTCCAAAATTTTAAATTTTATGTAATGGGTATGTCAAATTAATGACAGGGTTTTTTTTTTCAGCTTTTCTCTTATATTTTCCATTTATTTGTTAAATTAAATATAAAAAAACCATTTATTCATTAATTTTTACTTTTATTTGTTTTTTTTTTTTTTTTAATTCAGAGCCCAGATGGTGATACTATAGATTGTGTTCATAAAAGAAAACAGCCAGCTCTGGATCATCCCCTCTTGAAGAACCACAAAATTCAGGTCCAAAAAAAAATTAATAATTATCTCTATTTATATTCTAAATAATATTAAATTTATTAAAAAATTTAAAATTAAAAAATGAAATAATATTATTAATGTATTTTGTGCAGAGAGCACCAACAGGGTGGCCGAAAATGAAGAAGAATGAAAGGAGGGCAGGATCAGGTGCGGGAGGTCCATTTCAAACTTGGCATGGGAACGCGACACGGTGTCCAAAGGGAACTATTCCGGTGCGGCGCAGTACAGTGAAGGATGTGTTAAGAGCCAAGTCTTTGTTTGACTTTGGGAAGAAGAAACGACCGATCCTGCTTGATCAACAAATGGACGCTCCTGATGTGGTCAGTGGGAATGGTCACGAGGTACGCTATTTTCTTTTCTTCAAAGCATTTAATCAGTTGAAAGGTGGGAGTTTTTATGAATAGATTCTTTTTCTTTACTTCAACTCCATGTTTTAATAATAAATAAATACACTTTTTACCTTTATTTTATATTAAATTAAATTAAAATAATAATTTTTAAAAATTAAAAAAACTCAAGAGTATTTTTTAAAAATTATTTTAAAAGTTTAGGAGTATTTTTGAAACAGATACTAACCCAGTACACAATACAAAACTACTTAATGTCTTTTAAAATTTTAACGGTATTTTTTTAACATTTTTTTTATTGAAAATTTAATAATATTTTTTCGACCATATTTATAAATCTATTAAATATAAAATTAAAATTTTAATAACGTATTAAATATTAAATATTTATAATGTAGTACAATTTTTAAATATATTTGACACGAACGATTGCATATAAAATAGCATGCGATCGCATACACTAGATCGCTCGGGGAGATGTATGGAGCGAAGGCGACAATAAACGTGTGGGAACCGTCCATCCAAATGGTCAACGAGTTCAGCCTCTCTCAGATATGGATCCTCTCTGGATCATTCGACGGCTCGGATCTCAACAGTATAGAGGCTGGTTGGCAGGTACTTTTTCCATTTCCTACATCCTCCCGCAGACAATCCTACCCCTCATCCTAAAAAAAATTAATTGCTATTTTTTTACTATTTATCATATAATATTAATATTATTAAATTATACCATCATTAGAAAGAATTTATTAGAATCAAAATAAAATATTCAAAAATTAAATAATATAATTATGAAAGTATGGTTAAAATATTAATATCCAGAAAATATAATTCAACTAGTTAAAATATATATTTTCGACCGAGAATTAATATTTACTCTTGTACTAAAAGAATTAATATTATTTTTTTAGGATTTCTTGAATTTTCTAAAGTTTTGATTATTCTACTAGTCAGGTTAGTCCGGAGCTTTATGGTGACAGCAGACCGAGATTGTTCACATATTGGACGGTCAGATCCCTATTCTATATTTTTTAATTTTGATTTATTTAATTTAAAAAAGACTTCACATGTGAGATGAAATAATGAGTTTGAAGTCTTAATTACTAATAATTTTTAATAAGTAATTAAATTTTTTTAATTATAATTTAGCATAAAATAATGGAAATCATAAGAGCATAAATTAATAAACAATAGGGTTTTGGGATATTCCAATAATTAATTGCATTAGTGCATATATTTAGAAGACTAGGATTTAGAAACAATGCATGTGACATTATTACCTAAGTTACAAGCAAGATATTGATTGGGATTTGAGTGTAATCTTGGTGATTAGGATTTAAGGGTTGAGTTGGACTCGGTACTATTTTGGAGGTTAGCCGGTTTGACTCGACCAAAATAAGTTCCGACTTGCAAACTAAACCAAATTTTTTGTTTTCCAAAAATTCAACCCAATCTAAATTAAGGGTTTTCCTCGATTGTTTGTGTGAGATCTCACATCGATTGGATAGAGGAACGAGTGCTAGCAAGAACGCTGGGGCTCGAAGGGAGTGGATTGTGAGATCCCACGTCGGTTGGAGAGTGGAATGAAACATTCTTTGTAAGGATAGAAACCTCTCCCTATGAGACATGTTTTAAAAACCTTGAAAGTAAGCTCAAAAGGGAAAACCCAGAGAAGATCATATCGGCTAGCGGTGGGCTTGGGCAGTTACAAATGGTATCTAAGCCAGACACCTGGCGATGTGCGAGCAAGGATGCTAGGTCATGAAGGAGGTGGATTGTGAGATCCCACATCGGTTGGAGAGTGGAATGAAATATTCTTTATAAGGTCATAGAAACCTCTCCCTAGTAGACGCGTCTTAAAAACCTTGAGAGGAAGTCCGAAAGGGAAAACCCAGAGAGGACAATATCTGCTAGCGGTGGATTTGGACGGTTACAAATAGTATCTGAGGCAGACACCTGACGATGTGCCAGCAAGGACGCTAGGTCACGAAAGGGGTGGATTGTGAGATCCCACATCAGTTGGAGAGGAGCTTTATAAGGGTGTAAAAACCCTTTGTCCCGACCATTGTAGCACGTGTTTCGCCCAGGGCATAAGCGGCATGATGACTTGACGTCATCCTCACCTTCCTCCGGCTTATCACCGACAGTTTGCTCAGGGTTCCAACCTCAACAGTTGGCAACTAAACACGAGGGTTATGCTCGTTGTGGGACTTAACCCAACACCTTACGGCACGAGCTAACGACAGCCATGCAACACCTGTGTCCACATTCTCGAAGGCACCCCTCTCTTCAAGAGGATTCGCAGCATGTCAAGCCCTAGTAAAGTTCTTTGCTTTGCATCGAATTACAGAGGAAGCTGGAAAGGGAAAGCACAAAGAGGACTATATCATGAGATCATATAAAAGTTCAAACTTGCAAATCAAACCGAATTTTCGGTTTTTTAAAAATTCAACCCAAACCAAATAGAAAAAATCTACTCGAACTTTAACGGTCGATCAAACCTACCGATAAATAAAATATAATTTATCGTCTTTTTTTGGTTGCAGAGTGATGCATATCAAGCAACTGGTTGCTATAACCTTTTATGTGCTGGATTTGTACAAACTAACAGCAGAATCGCCATCGGAGCTGCTATTTCTCCGGTCTCTTCCCTCACCGGCAACCAATATGACATTACCATTCTCATTTGGAAGGTACATTTTTTTTGTTCTTTTTGTTCTTTTTTTTTTTCCTTTTTTTAAGAAAAGGGTTTCAAAATTAGTTTTTGTTTTTTTGTTTAAAAAAAAAAAAAAAAAAAA
>NW_019268519.1:5183465-5222203 GCF_002738365.1 Cucurbita moschata | reverse complement strand
TTTTTTTTTTTTTTTTTTAAAAAAAAAAAAAAAAAAAACAGGATCCAAAATTGGGAAACTGGTGGATGGGATTCGGTGACAACACACTGGTGGGTTACTGGCCGGCGGAGCTATTCACTCACCTGGCCGACCATGCCACCATGGTGGAGTGGGGCGGCGAGGTCGTCAACTCAAGGTCCAATGGCCAGCACACTTCCACCCAAATGGGCTCCGGCCACTTCGCCAACGATGGCTTCGGCAAAGCTAGCTACTTTCGGAACCTCGAGATCGTCGACTCTGATAATAACTTAAGTGACGTTCAAGAGATCTCGACGTTAGCCGAGAACACCAATTGTTATAACATTATGAGCTCTTACAATGACCAATGGGGCACTCATTTCTACTACGGTGGCCCAGGTAGAAATCCTGAATGTCAATGATCAACAACATCGCTACTGCAACCATGACGACCCCATGCAAGAAATGCCACAAGAGAAGTTCGTTCTTATTTCTAAATTCTGGTAAGTGGATTAAATTTTATCCTAAACTTTTAATGGTAAGTTTGAGATAAAAATTAATTCATTTAAGGGTAAAAAATTGATTCTAAATGTATAAGAGAATTATTTAATTGTGTAACTAATGATTTTCTTTTGATGCTTAATATTTTGAGGGAGCTGCGTAAACATGTGTGGAAATGGCGATATTTAAACGTCTTAAATAAAAAATTGAGACTCATCTAGACAAAAAAACGTTGTAGTAAATTGTTCACAAAATATATCATCAAACGTTTATGACAAAATATAATGAGTAAAAAAACGAGACTAGATCTATCTTGACCCCTATAGCCCCACAACTCATTTTTTCGTGCATTCATAGTCATCTCATCAATCACCTATAGCTCATCATATAATGTAGACAAATTCTCTATTAGGAATTAGTTGGAAACTCTCTAACAGGCCCCACAGTATCGTTATCATTAAGGAGGAAGCTCTTTACCTTATCTTACAACTTCATGATTAAGGGAATAGTTAGAAATCTCGTATAGTCTCCCCATACAATTTGAGATCTCACATCGGTTGGGGAGGAGAACGAAGCATTATTTATAAGAGTGTGGAAACCTCTCCCTAGCAGATGCTTATAAGGGTGTGAAAACCTCTATCTAATAAACGCTTATAAGGGTGTGGAAACCCCTCGCTAACAAACGCTTATAAGAATGTGAAAGCCTCTCCCTAACCGATTCATTTTAAAGCCTTAAGAGGAAGCTCGGAAGGGAGAGCCCAAAGAGGACAATATTTGCTAGTGGTGGACTTATCTCTAGCAAACCCTTATAAGGGTGCAAAAACCTCTCTATAACATACACGTTTTACGGGAAGGAAAATCCCAAATAAGACAATATCTGCTGGTGGTGGGCTTAGGGGAGGGTTAGGGAAAGCCCAAAAAGACAATATCTGCTCGCAGTGAGCTTAGGGTAAGCCTTGAGGGGAAGGGAAAACCTAAAGAAGACTATCGATTAGCGGTGAGCTTAGGGTAAGGTCAGGGAAAGCCCAAGAAAAACAATATCTGCTAGGGTAGGGTGGGAAAGCTCAAAAAAGACCGTATCTGCTAGCTCTAGGCTTCAGGTAGAGGGATAGAAAAAGTCGACAATATCTATTAGATGTGGACTTAAGGTAAGGTCATTACAACAGTATTCTTATGGCACTATCAAGTTCATACATCTCCGTGCATGACCCTATCCAAACCAACTCATAATCGTAACCGGTGACCCAGACAATTTCATACAATAAAAAAACTAAAGAAAATCAAATTTAAAAAAAAAAAAAAATTGAAGAAGTTTTTGGATTTAGGCAATTTCCCACCTCGTGGGCCGATTTAACCTATTTCAAATATCCATCGGCACTCTCACGACAATTTTCTGTATAGTTTGAATTGAAACTTATACTGCGATAGGGCTTGGTGACGGCGGCAGTGCGAGTTGACACAGAGTTTACGAGAAAGACAATGAAAGAAGGCGAGGAAGAGACTGAATTCGTGACTCCAGGTGAAGTTCTCGGAAAATTTTCGGACATGAAACCTGGGAAAGGCGCTTATGTAGCTAACAACACTGTTTATGCTTCTCTTTCTGGTTTCCGCCGCATTATTTCCCCTCCAACTGATTCTTCGGACTCGGTACACTCTCTTTCACTTCTCTTTACTGTTGCCTTGATCTTTTGAGATTTGGGATTTTTTGGCTTGCCTTGCTTTGTTCTTGAGATCATAGGAATTGCTTTCTTTGAACCAACCCCATCTGAGTTTTGTTCTGGAATTTAAGTGAGCCGATTCAACATCTAATGGCCTTTCCTTCAAACCCTATTGTAGTTTCTTGGTATCATTTTGATGCCTTCTAACTTTCAAGGTATAGGGAATGTTACTAATGCCTTAATTGTTAGAGCTACGCTTAGGTTGATGATTGCGGTTCTTTTTGTGTTGATTTAGGGAATGCTTGGGATTCTTTCCTTGTCAAAGGTTAAAGTGATAGTGTTTGAAGAAACTATACCATAAATGTTATGAGATTGTGTGTCTAAGGGTAATGGTGCTAAGTATGTAATGTTGAGTATTGGATCTAGTGGAGATACTCATAAATAGTTTTATCCTTGACTATAAGAGAATATAGTGGAGAGGTGGACAATTAATCCTAAAAGAATAATTGAAAAACTATATCTCTTGGGTGGTTTTGGTGTTGGCTAAGAAACTATTACCTTGGTGTATTGGTGTTTTTTATTGGCATGTTTTATCATTAACTCAAAGTGAATATGTGAGATCCCACATCGGTTGGGGAGGAGAACGAAACATTCTTATAAGGGTGTGGAAACCTCTCCCTAGTAGATGCGTTTTAAAAACCTTGAGGGGAAGCCCAAAGAGGACAATATCTGCTAGCGATGCGCTTGGGCTGTTACAAATGGTATTAGAGACAGACACCGGGTGATGTGTTAGCGAGAAGGTTGAGCCCTGAAGGGGGTGGACACAAAGTGGTGTGCTAGCAAAGATACTGAGCTTTAGGTGGATTGGGGGGTCCTACATCGATTAGAGAAGGGAACGAGTGCCAGCGAAGACGTTGGGCCCCGAAGGAGGGTGGATGTGAGATCCCACATTGGTTGGGGAGGGGAACGAAACATTCTTTATAAGGGTGTGGAAACCTCTCCCTAGTAGACGCGTTTTAAAAACCTTGAGGGGAAGCCCAAAGAGGACAATATCTGCTAGCAATGCGCTTGGGCTATTACAAATGGTATTAGAGACAGACACCGGGTGATGTGTTAGCGAGAAGGTTGAGCCCTGAAGGGGGTGGACACAAAGTGGTGTGCTAGCAAAGATACTGAGCTTTAGGTGGATTGGGGGGTCCTACATCGATTAGAGAAGGGAACGAGTGCCAGCGAAGACGTTGGGCCCCGAAGGAGGGTGGAGGGTCCTACATCGATTAGAGAAGGGAACGAGTGCCAGCGAAGACGTTGGGCCCCGAAGGAGGGTGGATGTGAGATCCCACATTGGTTGGGGAGGGGAACGAAACATTCTTTATAAGGGTGTGGAAACCTCTCCCTAGTAGACGCGTTTTAAAAACCTTGAGGGGAAGCCCAAAGAGGACAATATCTGCTAGCAATGCGCTTGGGCTATTACAAATGGTATTAGAGACAGACACCGGGTGATGTGTTAGCGAGAAGGTTGAGCCCTGAAGGGGGTGGACACAAAGTGGTGTGCTAGCAAAGATACTGAGCTTTAGGTGGATTGGGGGGTCCTACATCGATTAGAGAAGGGAACGAGTGCCAGCGAAGACGTTGGGCCCCGAAGGAGGGTGGATGTGAGATCCCACATTGGTTGGGGAGGGGAACGAAACATTCTTTATAAGGGTGTGGAAACATCTCTCTAGCAAACGCGTTTTTTAAACCTTGAGGGGAAGCCCGAAAGGGAAAGCCCAAAAAAGACAATATTTGCTAGCCCGGTTTGAGCTGTTACATAATAAAACAGGGGAGAGTTTTAAACTCATTTATTTGGTTTTCATACCCTTGCTTTTAAGCATAACTATGCTACCTCTCTACTTAATACGAGTCATACGAGTCATAGAAGCATGTGGTAATGGGTTATTTACAATGTTTATGTCTTAACTGGCCTCGGACGTTGCTTATATTACTGCTGATTTGCGTTATTAGAGACCAACTGTGGAAGTGACTGGTCATAAGGCCCATGGTGCCGTTCCAGCTCCTGGATCAATCGTCACTGCTCGAGTAAGTTGCTTACTATGTCGTTTTTATGTGCATGAGATTTAAAATACCGTCGTTCTTCAAGTCGCACCTGCTGATTGTAGGTTACAAAAGTAATGCCTAGAATGGCATCAGCTGATATCATGTGTGTTGGTCCAAAGTCTGTGAAGGAGAAGTTTAGTGGTGTTATAAGGTTTGAAACATTCTTCTGCGAAGCTCTTATTTATTCAGTTCATTTTATTGCATAATCTATCATTTAAATATGTTACTTTCTCTGGTATAGAAAGTTCGTCTACCGTATTCTTTTTTCGTTTAATGTATGCACCCGTTTCGTGCCTTGGCTATGTAAAGCACCTCACATTGTTGACCATGTGCTACTGTCTTTTACTCTGTTCTGTTTGTTTCCGTCTTAAATCGCTTCTGTAGGCAACAAGATGTCCGAGCAACGGAGATTGATAAAGTAGACATGCATTTGTCCTTTCGACCCGGTGACATCGTCAAAGCTCTTGTTGTATCCTTTATACTTGAATTTCGTCTTGTTTGATGAACTTTGTTTTGTGGATGAGAGAAAGAAATCTAGTTGGAGGTTTTGATTTGAGCGTATTTCTTACCTCCATTGTGAGCTCCCACATCGATGGGAGAGGGAAACGAGTGGATTGCGAGATCCCACATCGGTTTGAGAGAGGAACGAAACACTCTTTATAAGGGCGTGGAAACCTCTCCTTTCCCCTTTAGGGATAGTCTAAAGAGGACAATATCTGCTAGCGGTAGGCTTGGACCGTTACAACCATTTTCCTTGACCAAAGTTCCCCTCGAAAGCTTTCTCTAGGAGATGCAAGGGCCTATCATCTTTCAACTGCAAAAAACGAACTCGGGGTCGTCTCTGCAGAAAGTACAGCAGGTAAAGAGTATGGTACTATTTGTGCCCTATAATGCTCTATAAATCATGCCGCTTAGTTGCTGTTGTAAAGTGTTGAATGTTTTTATAGGTGCAGTAATGATTCCCATAAGCTGGACGGAAATGCAGTGTCCATTAACAGGCCAAATTCAACAAAGAAAAGTTGCCAAAGTTGGAGGATCATGACTTCCTTTTTTCTTTCCTTTATTTTTCTCCTTATCATCTTATTTTTTGTTCCGTTTTCGATAATAGTTCGTTATTTATATAATAGTTCGTCATTTAGACGATTGTTATTGTAACGTTTATGTTGTATGAATGAAATTATATGAGTAAGAAGATTTTGCACCTTTATATTGTTTTATGTTCTTCATTCGTAATCTATCGCTACTGGATTTACCGTAAATTTGATGAGTTCGTGTTAGTTTATGAGTTCCGCTAAATTTAGTTTGAGTTTAAATAAGTGGATAAATGTGTCTTGATGATACCTCCGAGGAACAGTATATGTAGTCTAGGGGTTACTTCGCTAGCACAGAGGTTACTTATAGGCATTGTTAATCGATAGACAAATCTCTCTCTTTATCAGTTCATCGATAGACAAATCTCTCTCTTTATCATTTCGTGCTAGATGCAACAAAAGATGATTCCTTTTTCCTTCTTGCAAACCACGGAAGCGCTGGGAGCCCAAAGGAGTAAAGCTCATTTTCCCTTTAGAGTAAAGTGGCACACAAAAAGGGGGTTGGCCCGTCAAAAATCTCGTTCCTTCGCGAACTAAGATCATAAACAACCTATGTTCCAAAGAACCATAAGATAAAAAAAAAAAAACATGCGTGCACCTCCACCATAATGCTTTTAGTCTACCTCGTAGAGACGCTAGCTTTTTAATTTTTATTTTCACTTATGTTAAGAAGCACTATTGAGACAATACCCTCAACATCTCGTACGGTCTCGAATTATCTCTAATATTTCATATATGCTTTTGAATAATTATGGTTATAGTTAAATAATTATAATTAAAGCTTTGTTTGATAATTCCAACCATTTTAATTAATTTTCATAATTTTTCTATATATTATTAAGCCATGGTATTTCCATTCAAATAATATAATTAATGAAATAATTTAATCAATTTATATATAAAAATATTGTCTTAATTTTTATATGGAGATTGAAAATGATGTATTATAATTTAACTTTGATTCACATAATTAAAATTTTATTGAATTTTCATAATATTTTCTTAGATTCTTATTTTGAAAATTGAAAGTCTTTGCAATATAATAATAAAAATAGGAAAATAAAATTATTTATTTAATTCTAAATAAAATAAATAAATAAATATAATCCGCCAAAAAATAATAATAATAATAATAATAATAATAGAGAATTGGTTCAACAAAACTTCCCTCCCTTTTTTCCACATTCTCTCTCTCTGACTCAGAGCCCCCGGAAACCGCCGCCGTCTCTCCTCGTTCATCGCTATAAATACCCTCTTCCCCCCTTCACTTTCCGATGCCCTCGCTGTTCATCTCCAAAATCCCACTCAATATCTCTTCTGTCCTCTCCAATTCTCGATTCCGATTCTCAATCGCCGCCGCCGCCGCCGCCGCTCCCTTACTTCCCTCTCCCTTCACCGATCTCCGCCGTTTTTTCCACCAACCTCTGTTCACCGGCCATGCCTCCCCGTTTGGCCATGATGTCACAAGTCGACTTTGATGGCCCACTTGCTCGGAGATTGTGGAATAAGTGCCGTAGAGAGTCGACACTCTCGAAGTATACCCCGTTTTGCGTTTGTCTCGCTTGCGGGTGTCTCGATATTGATACATTCCGCTGCTATATTGATCAAGATATTCATTTCCTCGAGGCGTTTGCTCGGGCGTGAGTTGAATTTTTGTTTGTTTTGGCTTGGTGGATTGTGTGGGGAAATAGGGAGCTGTGAAATGAATTGGTTTGAATCGTATTTGAATTGGATTGTTCTTTATTGTTGTGTTCTTGTTTCTTTCTTTTGTGGTTCGTTTTAGTTCTTCAATTTCAGGTGGAATTGGGGTTGTTATGAGAATCCATGATCTTGAATTTCGAATTCTTTATTGTTGTTCTGTTTCTTTTTGGATTATATTGGATTGCAGGGGACATGGGAGTGTTGTAGAACGATATCTTGAATCCTAATTGAATTGAAATTCTTTTGTCTTTGAGTCATTTATTCCTCTTTGGCCTACAGGGGATGATAATGAATAATATTGAATATGCCCTGTTTCTTTCATTGGCTTTTTGAATTACTGAGTAATCTTGAATCTTAATTGAATTATCCTCGATTGTTTTGCATGAGAATGCGTGTTCTTGGTGCTCTGTCTCTCTTTTTAGTTAATCAAATTCGATATCTATTCCAAAACTTGGTTTCTTGTTACAAAGAAAGTTAAGGCAAGCAATGTTATTATTAGAATGAATGATGAGAATCGAGGGCATCTATCCAGGAATCTAAGAAACATTGGGACATTGGATTTATACGATATTCATGTGGTATAGATGTTATTTGTCTGTGCTCACGATCATTTTTCTTGGAACGAAATGTTAGAATGTAAATGTTCATATTTTGTTGTAATCCAGGTATGAATTAGCTGCAGAATGTGCTGATGATGATGATGCAAAACATTCAATCATTGAGCTGAGAAAGGAAGTGACAGAAGAACTGAAAATGCATGCTTCATTTGTTAAGGTAGAAGATAAACCTCCATGCTTCATATGTGCTTTTCTTTGAAGAATGTAGCCATTGATAGCCTAATATTTAAGTGAATTCCTGCTATTTTTATGTGTTTTGATCTTTTTACCGTTTCGGGATGTTATATGAACCCGTTCGCTTGGTGCTCAATCTTTAAGGAATGGGGTGGTGAGGACAGAAAAGCAGCTCCTGTCAGCCCTGCTACGGTCAAATACACCGAGTTTTTGTTGGCAACAGCGTCTGGCATGATTGAAGGACTTAATCTTGCAACCCCATTTGAAAGAACAAAGGTTCCTGCTTATGCTCTAGGTGCCATGACACCTTGCATGAGGCTCTACGCCTATTTAGCTTCAGAGTTTAAGGTAGCTATTGGTCCAGTCTATGGTGATCACCTCTACAAGACATGGATCGAAAACTATGCATCGCCCGGTTTTGAGGTCTGTTATTTTGAGGCTCTCCTTGTTTTGATTTTAGTTTTGTAGTAAAAAATGGTTTACTGAAATGGCTAGCTGTTTTTATCTTCAATTCAGAAAGCAGCTGAGAGAATTGAAGACGTGCTCGAGAAAGTCGCTACTACTTTGACTGGTGAAGAGCTTGACACCATTGAGAAGCTTTATAACAAAGCTATGAAACTCGAGCTAGATTTTTTCTGGTCTCAGCCTGTTGGCCAGAAGACTGTTGTTCCGTTGATTAGAAATCATAATCCCGCCGTGGATCGGTTGGTAATCTTTTCGGATTATGATTTGACATGCACTGTTGTTGATTCTTCTGCCATTCTGGCAGAAATTGCAATAGTAAGAGCTCCAAAATCCATTCCAAACCCCGATCCAGATCAACCTGCCGAAGAACAAACTATCCGGATGACATCAGCCGAACTCAAAAATAGATGGGGTGATATTTCCAGGCAGTATACCGACGAGTACGAAGACTGCATCGATAGAATCACAACTTCTAGAACAGGTAGTTACTTAGAACATGGATTTTATTTTATTCAAGCGAGTTTCGTTTACATGATATCGTGAATATTTGGGCATTGCAGACGAATTTAGGTATGATGATCTTTGTAGAGCTCTTGAGCAACTCTCTGCTTTCGAGAAACGGGCAAATGACAGAGTTATCAAGTCTCGATTGCTTAAGGGCTTGAATTTCGATGATATAAAACGAGCGGGTGAACATCTTATCATTCAAGAAGGGTGTTTCAAATTCTTCTCAACCGCTAGTAGGAATGAAAGATTGAATGTTGGTATAAACATAGTGTCTTATTGTTGGTGTGGGGATCTCATCAGATCATCTTTTAATTCAGCTGGTTTACTAACGCAAGTGAGTATACAATGCAATGAGTTTATGTTTGAAGAAGCAGTTTCTACAGGTGATTTAGTTAGGAAAATAGAATCTCCCATTGATAAAGTCAGGACTTTCAGGAAAATCTTGGGGAATTACAGCACTGATAAAAACAACTTCAGTTTATACATTGGAGACGCGGTTGGTGACTTGCTTTGCCTACTCGAAGCAGATATAGGAATTGTTATTGGGTCGAGTTCCAGTCTAAGGAGACTGGCGACTCGTTATGGAGTTTCTTTCGTTCCGTTGTACCCGAATGTGGTAAGAAAACAGAAAGTTCTTACCGGAGAGACACTACTCAGCTGGAAAAGATTGTCTGGTGTTCTTTACACCGTCAGTTCTTGGGCTGAAATCCATGCTCTCGTTCTTGGATGCTAGAACCAATATTTTTTTTTGTGGTTCTCATTCATCTCAACTCGATTTGGTTTCGAGTTGAGTCGTTTATGCATCATTGATTGTAAAGATACATGTTGATGGCGAGTTTTATAGGGCCAACAACGTCATTTTGCTGTTGTCGTTCGTCCTTCCTCGAACAAGGTATGTTTTGGAGCAGGCAGGTTAGTGTGTGAGGAAGGATGGAGGGCAATTATTTGAAACAAAAAAGAAGATATAAAAGAAATTTGTTCATACAAAACATTTGAAGCTTTGTTTAGTGTATCCATTGATTGTAAGTGATAGGTTCTGTTCTGTATTTTGGGATGAATGGCAGTTTTCTTCCCCTATTATGAAATCAAATGCACAAAATTTTTCTTTCATATTTGCTTGCATTCTCTCTTGTTTTTGCTTAACTACGCTCAATTGCATAAATTCATGCACGATTGAGATCCCATGTTGATCGAAGAGGGAAGCAATGTAAGCTCGAAAAGGAAACCTTTCCTTAGCAGACGCGAAAGAGAAAGCAAGGTAAGCCTAGAAGAGAAGGAAAGCATGGTAAGCTTGAATATGAAACTTCTCCCTAGCATATGCCTAGAAAGCAAGGTAAGTCTGGAAGAGAAGGAAAGCACGGTACGCTTGAATATGAAATCTCTCCCTAACATATGCGTTTTAGGAAAAAATCTCGAGGAAAAATACAAACGAATAAAAATAAGGCAAATTTGAAAGAGAGTTCAAAGAGAACAATATCTGCAGAGGAAAAACATAGGTGGTGTTAGGTGGTGTTCCCAAACATATTGTAAATGGAGTGAGGTGGGATATTTTAAAAATAGTCTCCATTGTTGTCCTTTAATGTTAGGTTATTTCTGGGAAGATTCTCCACTTTCATATTTTTAATATATTTCAAGATTCTTCCATTAATTTAACTTCCTCCTCCTCTTTTTAAACCATAATCCTATCTTCATCCCTTGTCAATAAAAGAACAACAAACTAGCTGTGTTTTATCTCCAATAAATATTCTCAAACAAGGCATCCAGATTCAGCTTGAGGTGGTCATGGTCGAAGATGGCAATCGAAAGGGCAGAAGGCGGCTCATCGGAAAAATGAGGCGATGTGTTTAACGTCATTTTGATGAAACAAAGAAGGTTTGTCCTGCTTTGAAAACACCTATTAACCTTCATCGGCAAGTCAAAGTTCTTGGCTCTTATTATGAATCTTTTTCTTTCTCCTCTTCCGTTTATGTTTTTGTTGGGTTTGGATAGAAAGACGTTCTTCGTTTTTTGGGATATTATTGGATAAACAATGAGCGAAGATTGAGAAGTCATGTATTTAAATATTTTGAATAATATATTTGAGTTGGTGAATATATTAACCGTCATAAAATCGGATTATTCTCACTATTTCTATGTTATAAAATAAAATGCAGAATATCTCTATTTAATGATCGTGTTGGAATGATTATTCATATAACGAGTTCGTAGAAGTGAATGATGCATAAGCAAAAGGGCACTTTAAGTATGATTCGATTCCATGAATCTCATTCTCCCAATCGCTAATCCCCAAATCAATCTCTAATTAGGTTTTGATTATAAAATAATAGATATCAAAGTCAAACAAAATCTCTCCCCTTATAAATCAATCTCTCTTTTTCTTCCCTTTTCTTATTCTTCATCAAATGAGATAGCATGAGATGCGTTGCAATTGGTATCGGTCATGCGTGCTTCAAATGACCCAATTAGGATTCCAATTTTAAGCTCGTACATACAGTACTATAAACTCATTTTTCTTCAAAACTGAAGTCCTATCATTAAACCCGATCGCATCAATGCAACGTCTTAACATATTGATGATATCAACATCATCATTGTTGATAGATACAATACAATGAGTACCATTAGCCACTTACCATATTACATATTTCGCAATCGACAAGGGCTCGACGAAGAAGGCCAGTACATGTAGTAGTCTTGATCGTTCTTCCAAATAGTCTTCATACCATATTGTTCGGATCGCCAAGACCCTTGTAAGTATAGAGCTGATGTTGATGCAAAATAATAGGCTGTTGGAATGGGGGGCAATTCCAAGTCAAGAAAATCAAAGTTCATACCAATTCCCACCTTCTCCTTCATATATGATACATAAAAATTACTAGGAACTATCAGCCACTGCACTTCAAAAAGAATAATCATGATACAGCAACAGAAGCGATGAACCTTTTGGCTTCATTCCTCCGCTGCTTTGCCTTTTACAACATTTTAAACAACCATACAACAACAATCTAAATCAAATCAAGTCAAAACAAACAAACAAACAAACCTCTGTCTTCTTCTTGATAATGGCGGCAGATGTTCAACTTCCAAGCCAATCCTGTTAAGACTGGAATACAATGTCAATGCCAAGAACCGAACCAATTGGTCGGTTATGGCACAACACAGCTGACTCACAACAAAACTACCAGCAAGGTTTGCAGATACAAAAGAACCGAGTGGCGTGGAATGGCACTATGCTGCAGCCGAATAACTTCATCACAAATCATTTTAACTTCTCTACAACAACATTCATTTTGATCCACAGATATATTATACCCCCTGATACATATTCTACACATGAATTTTTTTCCCAACTTAAATTTCTCTTGGTTATATACAATCCCGTGTCACCTGCCTCACCTATCTATCAAAGGGATACTCCAAGTTGTTTTCGGTCACTTTGAAATGTTGCGGACGTTGTCCAGAACAATGCAAGTTCCACATTTTGAAGTATGACCTCTCCAGGTTCCTCACCTATTACAACACAAGTTAGGAGTCAGAACTATTTGCACGTTTTGATCCAATATATAAACCTATAATGTTGTACACGATGATCACAGTGTATCGTACCCATCGAGCCGTGTCGAACAGAGGGCAAGTCATCCTCACTGCCTTCAATTTGTTGGTAAGTGCTTGCAGTTTTGGCCGATTCAATGCCAATGACACGGCCTTCTCCTCGTATTCTTTCATGCTAGACAACATTTCAAGCAAAATAAATCAGAAAACTAGCTATAATTTTCCCAGCACATGGAAAGGTAAAAGGCCAGCAGAGCAATAACAAGGAACAAAGAGAAATCTTAACAAAAAGACTTCTTCCAAGTAAAATGTCAATGCAAACAGAGGGAAAATCGGGGGCATAAACTGTGAGAAACATCACCCAGTATAAGTACCAAGCTTCCTATGTTTCCAAAACAAACTTGACTGCACCAGTCATATAGAGGGAAAGAAAAATAAATTAAACATTAACTGCTATATTCAAATCAGAAACATCAACACCCATATCATACTAGTGAGATTGAACTAGTGAAAGAAGTAACAACAGAGCAAGTGTTTTCTTTTTCTTTTCTTTTCTTTTTTTGGGTGAGTTTGTGAGTGGGTTTTACCCGTAGAAAATAATTGACCAATCTATTCCGACTTACCGAGTTGGTACTATCCAGTATTTCCATTTATGAAGAGCATATTCAACACTTAATGATTTTGACAAACTCACGCACATAATTTACAATATAATAAAAGCAGTCACCTGCTAACAATCATCTCGTCTCCCAGTCCAGTTGCAAGACAGAGAGAACCAGCAACCCTGGTAGCCATTTTCTCCAGAGGCAGGGTAATCATTGGCAAACCTGCCCATAAAATGTCTGTTCCTGTTGTATGTGCATTGCACAAAGGCCTGAACATGCAGATAACGTCACAAACCCAACAAAAGAAGCAATTAGAATAAAGAACTAGGGGTCATTCATAGAGATAGAAGAAGAAGAGTGACTAACGTATCCAGGAATAAATCTGCTAAGGCACTACGACTGATATGTTCATTTTTCATGGCAACATCTGTGAAAATTATTTGCTCTGGTTGCACTCCTTGCGCAGCAGCATCTGCATGAAAACAAAACTCTCATTCACCAGTGGAAAATCCCTTTTTCAATGCCAATAGCATAAATAACTTATACAAGAATATTTTTATTAAATCAATTTCTCATACATGCACGAAGTCTCATTTCACCAGCAGCCGGGAATCTGAGAAGCCAAAGTGCACTGTTTGGCACACGTTTAAGAATATTGCACCTGGTACCAATAAGAAAGCACCTGGTGAGATAAAACTATTAGAAAAAAAAAAAGTGAGTCAGATATGGAGCTATCATTACCAGGTGTTGAAGATCTCTGGATCCATTTTGTACAACTGATTAAAGCAAGCAAAAATGAATTTCCCATCAGGTAATCCATAATCTGAACGTTTGTGCTGGCAATTTGGAGCCAACACATCCAGATTTTTCTGCACGCACAGAAATAATAGGGTAAGGAAGACAGGAAACTAATGAGGAAACTAACTCAGTTCCACAAAATTACAATTTAAACACTAACCTGCTTATAATCATTGACAAAGTAACAGTGAGGGAGGTGGACAATCTTCTCAGAGTAAATATGTGCATAACGTAAAGGTGAAACAAACTGAAAGCAGAAAAGCAGGTTCAGAAGATTTAACAAGACCATAAAAATTAGAAAGTATTGAAACCTAGACTAAGCTCACCTCATCAGACACTAAATAATCTATGTAAGTTGCCCCTGTTGTTCCTGGAAACCCCATGTATGAAACCTGAATAGGTGCAGGCTGCATGGCGAATATTTCATTTCTAGCCCCCTGCAAATTGCATCTAGATACATATCATATCTCAAAAATAATAATAAATAATAAACATTAAGAAGAAGACTTAAATAAACAAACATATTAACCCAATAGCTTTAGCTTCTAAAAGCTCATACAACATTTCTAACTCAAAACTCATTTGGCAAAGATGTCACTCCCCTGAAACAAAATATACAAATAACACAGAAATACATCTCTTCCTAGTTTCCATGTTTTTTAATATAATAATTATTCGAACTGCCAGGACTCAAATTCATGATTATTCAAATTAAAAGGAAAAGAAAACATAAAGAGAGAAAACATTATTTGAACATGCAAAATAATGAGAAAAAAATCTAAGGTAATTCTGGCAAACAAAGTTTGAAGAAAAATAATCATAAAAAGTACTGAATCTTAAATTAAACAAGAGTTGAGCTTCAATAAGAAAAACAGGATAAAATCAAAAACTACATGTACCTTAGTATAACCATTCAAATTTATTAGTATTTGTATTTTGTCTTCATTTATCATTTTTGCAATCACATCAGATGTCATGGCAGAGACATCGACGAAGTGCTCGGCTTCAAATTGAATACGCTGTCTCCACTCTGTATTATCGTTTGGACTCAAAGCATAGCAAAAGACCTAAAAAGGAAGGAGTCAAAAGAAGAGACAGAAGAAACGGACTTCTCAAGAAATGCCTAAACCAAATTTTCCAGACCTCAACATGCTCTCTGTTGTGCATACCAAAAACAGATCCCATAAGATGTGACAAGGGGTGATTACCGAAGTCACTGCTTACATAGCTGCAGGTCAACAGCTTCAGTAAAATGAACAATTCCTAAAGAATAAAAAAGGACATCTTTAGGTAAATACATACCCAACCCTAAGCCTCTCAAATCCACCATTTTTCTTTATAGGAACTGGTGAAGGGTGATTGAAACTTGGAAGTGAAAATCGAGATGCAATTTTCAAGCAGTGTGATGCGTAACTGCGGCTGTAATAACAGAAAAAAATTGAGTGCTGCATTCATTGAGAAGAACATATACAAGGGGGGAACAACTGTACCTAATTTCAAGTGCAAGCAATGGGTCAATCGGGTATGCTATTGCATGAAAAGGTTGAACACTTGGTAGAACAGACATCTGAAACAAAGAGTAGCCAGGCAAAAAATTACTATGCACAGAAATTGGATAGAGCATGTTGAAGAAAGGGTCAATGTGAATACTAGAAAAGAAAATAGGCGTCATACTAACATTAATTTGCCTCTTGATAATCCCCTCTACCTCAGCAAACATTTTATCACGGTCCTCCCAGTTGCAGACACACTGCAAAATAAATATATATATAATTCTTGCTTACAAAACTTCAATGCTTAACTGATTGGCATTAACTTAACACCAAGAACCAAATCTAAGGTCATTGAGTGGGCCCAAAACAAGGAAAAGTTGCACCCGCCATCAAAGTTGAATTTCTTTCTTTGAACACAGATGCAGAAAACTTGGAAAATCATGTTCCACATGCTTCTTAAAAAAAACAGGCAATTTCTCATAACACCTATAGACCAAGAGGTTGCAAATAGAAGAAAACATATAGACAACAGCATATAAGCAGAAAATTATTGACGGAAGCAACAAACATGTGAAACTTATTCCTGCAGCATTATGATGTCAAACAATATATAATGGAAGAAACCAATTCATAGAACCACCCAATTAGAAATATTTACAAAAAAAGGAATGAAATCTATTTCAACATGCTTATAGGATCATCCTTTAAACATTCCACACAATCAATAAAAAAAATATATATATAGTACATACCCTTAATGTATGCAAAAGGTTGCATGTTGCCTCAGGAAACTCAGGCCGCAGAAGCAATGCTTGTTTATAGCTCTTGATAGCTGCCTCCACATGTCCACTATAACCCAAAGAAATGAAATGAAACTAAAATCAATATAAATAGACAGTCACCATTTTTGTCCTCCTCCAAAATTTGGGGCGGGGGGGAAGAGATGAATAAAAGCAACAAATCAAGAATGGATGTAAAAGTAAAAAAATTAAGGCCTGAACCAACAAACTTGTAACGTTAACTATTTGTGTCCTGTGTATCGACTGCCCAACTAATGTAAAATAATAGCAACCACTTCAAACGTTACAGAAAAGCACAGGTTGCTTGATCTGAAAACTAAAACTCAAAGACCTTTTTAATTTTCAGAATCCTCCCAGAGACACATCATAAACCAAAGGCCGTACATGCTCTTCTATTGTTTTGGATCAAGGCATTAACAAGCCATGAAACGTCCAGAAAATCCAATTTCATTTTTTAGGAAACAAACTTCTCACTGATGAAAAGTTATAAGAGCGTTCAAGGTTACATACTGAAGATGCATCTGATGAGAACATGGTCAAATAATTTTGAAAATAAGATACAAATCGCATGGAAATTTTAGGAGCACAACTAAAACTGCCTATATAGGAGAGAGAAAGTACCTGTCCTTATAAGCTGAAGCTAAATTAGCATGCGCTTCAGCCATAGTAGGCCGAATATTGATGGCCCGTATGTAGTCCTGAATTGCTTCACTCACTCTACCAATTTCCTTATAAGTGTTTCCCCTATTGACAAGGCCATCAGCGGCCAATGGATCAATACGAAGAACCTCATTGTAGCACGAAATTGCATCCGCATAATTTCCCTGTAGTAGATCGAGTTAAAGGGCTAGAATTTGAACGCTAAATGGCACATCAAACTATCCCAACAGTCCCCTCAGGCTTACTGTTGTAAGCTTGTTCTTAGAACTTCTCCTCATACATATAGTCCAATTTCTTTAAGGGTTCAAACCATCCAGTACAAACACACTAAAGCCTGGATTTGTTACTACCTGTTGCTTATATATGATGGCGAGATTGTTAAAGGGGGCTGACAATCCAGTAGTTACTCTAAGTGTGGCCTTATAATATGAAGCAGCAGCAGGCACCATATTCCTGTAGGTACACAATCAGCTCTTAAATTTATTGCTGAAAAAAGTTGTGTAATAAATAGCAAATTAGCAGCAGCTATGTAGCATCATATAGACAGTGGAAACATGTACCATTCCATATATATATTCCCAAGGTTGGTAAGAGCTTGTGGGTGGCTAGGTTGCAGAGAAAGGCATTGCTACACGCAGGAACATAATGTTAACCACTGAAAACAACGATAGTAAACTAAACAAAGGGTAGAGTGACAACTAACAAAAACATACATTGTAACATTGGATAGCCTCATCCACTCTGCCAAACTCCTTAAGAGCATTACCCTTGGAACAAAACAAAAGTAATTGTTGAGAGATAGAGAGAAATTAATTTGAAGACAAGATAAAACTCGTGTGGTCAATTAAGATGATGAATCATATGGAACCAACCAAATTGTTGTAGGCCTCCAAAAATCTAGGATCACATGTAATAGCTTGTTTGTAATGAAGTATTGCCAGATCAAGTTGACTTTGTTCATAATAAGTACTTGCCAAATTACCTGGAACATTCAACACGTTAACTAGGAAGGCAGATATCAAAATGAGACAGCTAAGAACGATGAAACATGGAGTATATATAAACAAAAAGGAAAACCATGGTTGAAGTACTGTCTAAAGGAATATCAAGAAACACCTCAATCCCACAAAAAAAGTAATTAGCTCAAGAAGGATACATATATCCACAACATAATAATCTAATTCAAAAACATTATTATAAAGCATCAACATTTACCATATGCTATTGCATAGTTGGGTCGCATCTGAATAGCACGTTGGTAGCACAAAATTGCCTCCTGAGGCATTCCCAAAGCCTGGAAAAAAGAAAAAGAAATCTCTTGTTTTTTGCTCGAATACCAGGGTGGAGGAGACACTCTCCAATGCAAGGACAATCACTTGCATCCATGGACTTGCCCAAACAAGGCATATGATACCTTACCTTATAAACATTTCCCAGATTCAAATAGGCATCTGGAAATTGGGGTTTGAGTTTTACGGCCTCCTAAAATATTAAGAAGTACAAGAAAAGATCAGTAAGATAGAGATATAGAAAGTGATTTAGGTAACTGAAAAACTTCATTTACAGGTTAATGGAAAGTAGTCACTTTCATTGTGACTAGTGGTATGAATTACATAAGAACAAGAATACCTTGTAGTATTGAAGTGCTCTGTTAAGGTCACCAGATTCCATGAAAAGACCAGCAAGATTTGACCAGGCGATAGCAAATGTAGGCTGTATACGTAAAGCTTCAAGGTAGCAGCTGTATGCCTGCACAAAATGTTAGTTTCCTTGACAATTTGCAGACTTGGCATGGAAGTAACAACAAGACCAACCATCATCTGTTCCCTGGCCTGAAGATAAACAAATTGAAATATGTATCGAACTGTGGATTCCAACACAGTTCCACCAATGAATTGTTTTAATCAGTAACTTTACTGGAGGAAGAGAGACATTAAGCATGAAAAACTAAATAATAGATGGCACCTTCCTCCCAACTACACAAAACGTGCATGAGTTACCCATCTAGATAATATTTTTCCTTGTTCACTAATAAATCAGCTAATCAAACTCATGTTTCTATAGTCAATTTGTTCCCCCAATTGAATCGGGGACGAATGCCTACAAAAAGATCGTTTGGATTTAAAGAGGAGTCGCTTGGATTTATCCCTGGTTAGTTTATTCCTTGTCCCGAAAACCCTATTTAGATCGAATCTAAAATAATTTAGAATTAAGAAATAGGATTGGTAATCTACACTTTCCTAGTTCCTTTTGTATCCTCATTAACTTATATTGGAGGCCTTTTTTGTTCTCCTCTTAATTGGGCTTAGGGATTTCTCATCCTTAAGGCCTTTAGGGTGTTGGTCTTTTGACAATTAATAAAAATCTCAGTTTCTTATCCACAAAAATAAAATAAAATAAAAAATACCCATTGTGTGAAGAACATTAATATTACTTTGGTTTATGTGAAATTAGTTTGCTAGGAGAGTTCAAAGGAAGTCTGAACTATGGATGATTTTGTTCCACAGCGCCTTGGAGATTGATATTAAGAGTGCTAAGTTCATAGATAAACGTCAGTTTCAATAGCATATTGGCAATGGGGGACTCAATATCCCAGCTCCCAAATATCCAAAGTTCAGCTACCCATAACACACTCAGAAATCAAAGAGGAGCAGTTCGGAATATACTTGAAGGTACTTACTTCTTGAACCAGCCCTTGTGTTTTCATGAGATTGCCAAGGTTGCTATGAGCATCAACCTATTTTCCAGTAAACACAGAAGGAAAGTATAAAAATCCTCGTTGGAGAAAAAGAAAAAACAATGGAAACTTGAAAGAGAAATCCAAAACAAGAGTCAAGGAAAGACATTGATTTCTGACTTCAGTGGGAATGAACAAAAAGGTCAGTCTACTACCCATAGAACATGCACAGTCCGACATATAGAAATACTATAATGTCAGTGCCATCTTGCGAGGTATTGTAACCGGAATCTTTGTACAAAGAAGTAAAAAAAAAAAAATGAAAGAGAGAGAGTTGCTAAGCAACTAATATAACAAACGAAGTCTATATTTCATCAATCAATCCAACTTGTCACCTTAGGGGTTACACTTACACTTAAAAACACTACATAAACATGGTTCCTATATATATCAACACTTCAAAATCTATCCATAATAATAAACCAAATGGTTTAACTTCATGAGTAAAACTATCCAAACTGAACCAACAATATTACCAGCAACACTGTAATAAAGGAAGACCAACAAATAACCATTAGATTGATTAATGTTCTATACAAAAAATGATATTTTCATACATATGTACGTACATTCATACAAACAAACACATATAGAGAGAGTGGGGGTGGAAAATTACCAGAAGGGGATTCAACGCAAGTGCCTGCCGACAACATTGTGCGGCCTCACCAAGCCTGCCTTTTCGCATGTATGCACTAGCCAAGTTTGACCATGCATCACAAAAATTGGGTCGAAGCTGCAGCATCACATCAAACTAGGTGAGGACCACACTTGTACAATGTGAAAAGGAGCACTGGGAGCCATAAAGAAATGCATTTCGAGTATAATAACCCATAAAATCTACACGAGCAACATATACAGATAATGTGAATTATAAATATTGGAAGAAAATCTCCAAAATCATCTTAAGCAAGCCCACCAAATAACCTTCATAAGGATAAACGCAGGTAAAATCAGGTTAACACTTCCAGCCAGAAAGAAAAACATAGATCCCAACACGTAATAAATGCTATAATCAACCTCAAGAGCATAAATGCGGGGGGAACCACATCAGATAACAAGCCATCACTGCCTTTTCCCAAGCCTTGCCCATTGTAAAAAGCTATTCAGTTCCTCCAATATTATAAATCTTAACTATCATTCCAAGAAACCTAGGAAGTTGGGTACTATAACCTGCTCAAAATCAAGCTTCAGATGTCTCGTCAAAAGGGCAGAGGGATGACAACAAACCATATTGAGAAAAAATCTGAGTCTCATACAAGGACAGTCTCAATGCATGCAGTTATGAGAGGTTGCACATCATGTGCAACTATGGGCCCAAATCTAATACAAGTTGGTATAGCCACTGTTAATACCAATTAAATCAACATCACTTTTTTTATGAAAAGGGATCAGAAATCTTCACAAACCTCAATGGCAAGTAGATAGTAACGAATTGCAAGATCGATATTTCCTTTTTCCTGTATTTTGCATGAAGGCGGTAGCATCAGCACTCAAAGAGGATAAGGAACAATTAGAACGCCAAGCACAATTATCACAAGAATTACCTTCCAAGCATTAGCCATGTTTCCATAACACTCAGCAAAACGTGGCTCTATACGGAGAGCTTCTTCGTTTTTCGCAATACACATATCAAAATCACCCAACTGTAAAGAAAAAACCAAGCATATACTTGAAGATTGGATTATTACAGACTTGATAAAATGAGCATAAAGAAACTAAGAAACTGGTAAATTTAAGATATAGATAAATTTATTAACAATAATTAGATACCTGACATCATATACCAAAATTAAAAAATATATATATTTTCGACATAAAGCTGGTCAATGCCCAAATCAGCAGCAGAGAAAAATACCTGATAGTATATGGCACCCATCAGAAGAAGATTATCTGTGCGCAGTGAATTCCTCTCATAAACTACAGTACTATGCTCCAGCGCCTGCTTATAATCACCATTCTTGTACTTCTTATGTGCAAGAGCCAAATAGGTTTCTTCATCAACTGCAACACAATGGTGTAATTAGAACCAGTGTTACAAAAAATCGAAGTTTAAGAACATTTTTTTGTCATTTGGTTTGAGATAAATCAAGTAAACTGCATAATAAAGAAGGGGGAAAAAGTGAAACTACATGGGTTCTCTCTCCTCCTCGAGTTCTTATTTATCATTTTCTTTAATGCTTGTCAAGATGCAATGAACGCAAATCTAGTTCAAAATATACTTCAATTAATAGCAGAGAAGGTAAGTACACTCAGAAAAATCCTTGCCAAAACAATTTAACAAATGATGTGAACGGCATACAAAAATGATTTTTCGCCCAAACTAGCGCAGACAACAAAAACAGACGAGCATAACATTCCCAATACACCAACGAGTGAAAGGCACACAAAGATATCCACTCCAGAACCACCGATTCAAAACCATCATCAACTATCCACTGCATTAAGTACCTCTACGAGCTAGGCTTCAGCTAAATAACTAAACATTCTTAACAAATGTGCAACTCCCAAATCCCCAAACCCCAACTCACAAAACGAAATCACAAACCTTCAAGAGAATCAGCACTCTCGAACTTAACCAGGCTGAGCGATGGGGGCTCCGCCTTCACTGCAAACGATTCGCCACCACGATCAGAGACAAACCCAGCTCGAGAAACCCCAGTCCCAGTCCCAGTCCCAGTCCCAGTCCCCGCCAGCAGCTGCTGATGGCGAACCTCGCCTTGTACCGAAATCATCACCGCGATCCCTTCAAAGAATCAAACCCAACTCAGATCGGAGCTCCAGCAACAAAACCCCCCCAGAAGAACACAGTAACAGCAAATCAAATCAAAGCAAACCAAACCAAACCAAACCAAATCAATCAAATCGAAGAAGAAGAAGAAGAAATGAAAGAGCTCGGAAAAAACCAAACCCTATGTCAGTTTGGAATTTTCGAGTACTTCTTCGAATTCCGTGGAAGAAGAACGAGACAAAAGAAGAACAATCTCCCCCTCCAAAAAAAGCAAGGAAGGAAAAAAAAGGACTGTTTTTTCTAAGGTGAAATCAGATTAAGGCAACGCGTATTAATAGGAGGAAATAAATAAATAAAAAGGGTCAAAACAGAGAAGACATCTCAACCCTCCACGTGGACGGCCCAGATTGAGCCCTTGTGGGTGGTAAGAAATTAGATTCGCTTGCTACTGACACGTGCGACAAAGAAACAAAGTGGGTGAGAAGTGTGTGAACAAATTTTGGCATGAGATCCTTTCTTGTCCATTTTAGAATCTTCTTTTTTCAACTCATACTATGTGCACATTCTTCTTCCTTTTTAAAATTCCGGTTCCGCTCCAATCTCGATACTTATTTCTCGATCACTGATTTAGGGTTTGGTATCACTTATGGAAGCTCGAAATTGCTTTAATAACTTTATCGACACTGTGGCTCGCTACTAAACAAAGTAAAAGGAAAAACATCGAAAGCGAGACGCACCTCAATATTGTGGATATGGTTTCTCGTTCTTAATATCGAGCGGTTGAGAATTTCTTTGAGTTGATGAGGTAAGAATCTACAGTTCGAAGAATAATACGAGTCAAATGGGTTTGCTCACCACAAATTTCGTAAGTGGTAAAAAAGAAAGTTGCATCTTGAGATGACGATTGTTCAGTTGCAATTCATTTGGTGGGAAGTAATAGTGAGTTTACCGTAAATATTGACTTTAGAAAAAAAAATTAATATAATTATTCGATAAATAAGAACGAAAATTTTAAAAGAATCAACCGAACACTCTTTTCTAACCTTTCAAAAATTATCTGAAATTACTTAGAAAGCTATTTGGTATAATATTTAACACGTGTTTTTTAAAAACAATAATTTTTTTATTCGTTTGTTATCAACTTGAGTATAATTTAATTAGTTAAACTATTGTAACAATGTCACATACAGATAGATATATATAAAATATTTAATTTATTTCCCTTTTAAATATTAATGTGTTACAAGTTCATATTTTTTTTAACTATATATATATAATTCACGTGAAACATAAGTCAGGGCCTGGTTAGATCTAGGAAAACAAGACGGTGGTGAATGTTGGATCAATCCTCATACAACAAATACAATCCTTACGACTTTATCAGAGGTTATTTCTTCCTCGTTTGTCTCTTTCTCGTTGTATCACATGGTGCATTTGCACATCAACAACAAATATGACGAGAATTAGAACACAGTTTCAAAATTTAAAATTTTGTCATTATAGTTTTACCATAAAAAAGAAACAGTAGGTACAACTAGTCCATGAACAGCAACCATCTCATCATAAAAATATAACAAGTTTTATCGATAGTCATTTGTTCATCTTAAAAGTAGCTACTAAATTCATCGAATTGTTCCAAAGAATCAAAACGGCCAATTATTAATGGAATTTCTTGTCGAAGGCTTCAAAAAAAAAAAAACATCTTAAACTAAACTCGTGCAGACGAATAACCAAGTTACAATAAATAGAGAAGGTACAGTAACGTTATAAATGACCGAATAATAACTTGTATGATTCGATAACACGAGAGACAATTATTAGGCGTAATAAACATGGCTTAAAAAAGAAATAATAATATGAACATAATAGTGGGTAGGTGGTGAAGATAATGATGTATGAATTTAGTGTTTCCACAAAGACAATATGTCTAATCAATGTTCATCATTTCCACTCTCTCATCGACCAAACAACTCATTCCCATGTGACGTGATTATCTTTTCTTTTCCTTTACATTTTTTTTAGGCAATTCTACACTTATTTTTAGGCTAAATTACTTATTTTTGTTAATATTAATTTCGATCTTTAAAAATATTAAAAAAAATTATAACGGATAAGTTTTAAATGGGAAAGAACGTTGCAGTTTTGTTAATACCCTTGAAATTAATTGTGGTCGTTAGACGTAATTTTGAATGGAAAAAATTCTAGTGGATTATTTGATGATAATGTTAATGGTTTCATTCATTGAATTTGTATCTAAGATGTCCCCTTCTGGTCGGTTTCCATTAAACAATCTTGAGTTGATTGGTTTTGGTGATAGTGATTGGGCCATATGTCTACTTTACCCGCGGCTCCGATACTGTAGGAACACGCCTCGAACGGAGAGGAGATTCCACGTTTAGACGGGAAATGAGAGAGGGGGTGATGGTGTGATATGAACTAAGAGACATCAATCATACAATATACTTCAACGAAGATGTGAATAAAAGGTTGACAAAATTATCAAAGGATATTTCAATTCATGACTAATGACCATAATTAACCATTATCTAATTGTAACCTAAAGTAAATAAAAAGTCTCAAAATACAATAACTTTAAATTACTCTAAATTGTAACCCATTTATAATAATTAAACTTCGTTCTTCTTCAATGTGGCATGAATTGAAACGTCTTTTGATAATTTTGACAAGCTTTTCTTCACATCTTCATTGAAGTATATTGTATGATTGATGTCTTTTGGTTTATATCATAATGCGTGTGTATTAAAAAAATAAATTAAGTATATTGTATGATTGATGTCTTTTGGTCCCTATCATGTGTGCGTGTGTATTAAAAAAATAAATTAGTTAATTTTGAAACGGTAATAGTAGTATTTAAACTAAAAAAAAATTATATGGTAGAATTTTTTAATTATCAAAATCGATGCTTGTAATATTAAATTTTAAATTTTTAGAAATTTGGTTGGTGGAATATATTATTTTTAAAATACATTATATTATATATATATATATATATGTATTTTACCTATGAAATATATAGGATTTTTTTTTACCATTTTTTCAATAAAACTATATTGTCATGGTTTTATCCAAAATTAATGACAAGAGCATTTTTATTTATTTATTTTTTAATTTAAAAATATTTTATAGAAAAGAAGTTTTAAAAATATTTTTTATTAATTAGCCCTTTCAAAATAAAATAAGAAACAAAATTAAGCTCAGATATAAAACTTAACATTATGAAGAGAGTCAATATCAGTGCCAAGAACAATTTGTGGAACGATTAAATAAAGTAAAGCAAGTGATTGATTACACGGATTAACAGATCAAAATTTTTCAACTCCAATGTTCTAGAACTGAACTGTACAAAAGGAAAACAAGAACATGTTTGATGATTATGATTCTTCATCATTGCCTAAACTATGATCATTGAGTGTAATATCAATGGGTGAATCACGCTTGGGCGCAGCATCGTTTGTCTGTCTAGCGGAGATTATCCGATCGAGTGTTTCGTCGGGAACCGAGATTCCTGTGGTTTCCAGATCTGCTACGATGGCAATGGCTGCATCTAGTTCCCCAAGATCAAGACACAGGGTAATAATCTCATCATATAATGGGCTGCAATACAGAGACGTCCCAAGAGTTAAAAACACACATATATATTGCTATTACAGGTTAAGCAAAAATGCATTCACAATTATCTTCCCATTTGAGTATATACTCTCAAGAAAAGGTCGAACGTTCGAAACCCCCCCTCGAAATCTAAAGGAAAAAGAATTTACAATGGAAGAATGATTATCTGTGTTCTAATTTAATGATAAGAAATATATACATTCCACACAACCCAAATCAACATGGACCGTTGAGGTAGAATATGAATCAACTAGAGAGATGTTCGTAACCTTGATACATATCGTGATGATAAACAGCTCAGTTTTATACTTACATACAGTTAGGCCTTGTCTATTGGAGACAAACTAGGAAACTTTCAGAGAATGAGAGACAAAAGTGAAAATGACATAAAATTACTTATCCAGCTTTTGCACAATGCCAAATTCCTAGTTCAAACGCTGAGTTTCTTTCTTTAATTTCTTTGTTCTTTTTAGGGTTTAAGAGCTTGATAAATCAAGAAAAATAAGCGTACCTCCCAAATACATAGCCAAGACTATGAGTTGTCTGCAAGATCTTAAAAAAGGCAGACGGAAGAGGAGCCTTGATGGCAGCTCGCAAGATCATGGCACAGTCGCCAATTGTTGGTATCCCACCCAATTCAATCACCTGTAAAGTGGAAAATTGAATGAAAGATTAAGACAAAAACAAATTTAAAGATTTCTAATGCTACTGTTGAAGTCAAGAGGTCAATACAAACAATTTCTATGGTAATGATTTCCCTAATGAAATTTTGGAAACGGCAAATTCACCAACATTCAGCAACCAATTGTTCTCCTATGCTATGAATTTCATGCAGAAAGAAATCGACTAATTTAACCTAATTTACTCAAATGCGGATGGTAAGTTGAGAGACAGAGAGAGAGAGAGAAAGAGAGTACAGATAATGAAGACATTCCCAATGCAAAGTAAGAAAAACAAGCGAAAAAGTAGAGAGAAATTGCCTTGTGCATAATTTTAATGGCCAACTCCACTTCCCATTCCTGTGACCACCTCCTGGGAGGTCTGTTCTTAAGTTCTCTCTCCCAAGTCCAACCCCAAACATCAGCTATTGTGTACATGTCAGATTCATCAAAGACTTTCCTCTTTCGCAACTCTCCAAATGCCTCGAATAAATCTTCAGGAAACCAGTCTTCATCACGATCGTCCTGCATCCACATATTAAAGTAGGAAGATGTAAGCATACCTCAAATTGTTTTAATTTAATGGGTAAAGGGTTTAATGCAAACATAAGTTTCCATCACTAAGAAGCTGATTTTGAAGATTTAGTTCCCAAAATTGTAAAGCAGTTGGCACATCATTATCCTCCTAAAATTTCATTTCCATAATCTATTTCTCCTTACCTTAGTATATAGGCCTTTGAATATACATGTTTAGATGAACTCAGTTAACTAGTACGAGGATATTTCATCATTGAGAATAGACGTTCAAAAAAGTTGGGCTGTTGACATTTATGAAGTGCGCGATTGTTTTTTAGATTGGTCTTTTCATGCTTCTTTGAGTTCAGAATTTGTGGAATTTTTCCACTTTTTTAGTTCAATATGTTCGTTGGTATTCTTTTGTAGTTTTTCATTCCATCAATGAAAAAATATGTTTCCTTTTAAGGAAACTAGAAGTTGACATCTCATACCTCAACTGATGCTCGAGAACGTCTTCTCCTTGACTTTTTGGATGTTGTTGAGGTTTGGTCAACGTCTTTCAACAATTGGACACCTATCATTTGAGGAGGCTTCTTAGCTTCAACTTCCTTCTTAATAACTCTTTCACCATCTTGATTCTCGGTTGGTTCAACCTCCTCTTCCTCCTCGGCTTCTTCTTCATCAATCTCCTTTGCAACGTCTTCTACAATGTCAACATCATCCAAAGAATCAAGAGGTTCTGACTGATCATCTTCAGAAGGTTTAACATTATTACTGTCCAAGCCTTCTCCAAGAAAACGGCGTTTCCAGAACTCTGTGTTTCCTTCGTGTAGCTTTATTCGTGAAATTAGTTCATCCAGCTCTTCATCAACCTGAAGATAAAGGCACTTATTTGTTAATAAAAATTTTAGTGGCTCTTAATAATGTATCTTTAAAATGAATATCAAAGGACTAGTTAAACCTCCTCTTCCTCCTCCTCCACTGGAGGAACCCAAAGGGGCCGACCACGAGACCGATTTATTCTCCTTGCTTTTTGAACCCGCTGGTAAAGAATATTTCTAGTTCCATCAATCGGTAAACCTTGTGCTTCCAATTCTTCTTTTAATTCTGATACAAGCATCTTACTTGCAGCCTTTGGCTTTAAAATATTTGGATCAGGACCCTTTATAATTTTCTTCAATCTCTCCTCGACTCTAATATAATCAGCTTCAGATGCATCCCCAAGAGCTGCAAGTCCTTCATTCTGCAAGGTTTTCAAAATCTTTCGGTGGTACATCTTCCAATCTTCTAGACATCGTTGCTTAAAGGATGTTTCCATAGGATTTGAATAGATGAATCCATCTGCATCAGGATCTAGAGGAGTTTTTCCTCTTCGAGGCACCCATCTCTTGCGTTCTCCAGTGAGTCCACCCTCTTCAATGTATCTGATTCACATGCAGAGCTAGTTGTCATCAACTTAAACAAATAGGATCCAAACAAAATGCATCATTAAACTATGAAATTGTTTCATGCCCAAATATTTGCCGTTTGGATTGGCAATTTCATATCCATGCAAACGACAAAAGCTTGTAACCCAAGAGAATCATCCACAAATAGAAAGCAAGTTGAGTTATTTCATTGAAAATAATTTAACTCAACGTTTTAACTTAAGTCCAATATTAAATCCCATAACATTTGCTTTTACCTGATAAATAAAGTCAGGAAATGTAAAACTCAAAAGGCACAGTGATTTCAAGATACTGGCAGCTCAGAATCAATCTTTAACAAACGAAACAAGTTCAACCAAATTAATAATAGATTGTAAGGTAAAACCTTACGAAGAGAAAGATATCTAACTTTAGGTATTCTTCAGCCCTTTCGAGAGTGCTGCTAAAGAACCATGTTTTCTTGCTAAATTCCAATGCATGCATACTTCCCGCCCGAGGTAGAAACCTAGAAACCTACTTGTGCTGGAATAATATTATGATATTGATTTGATTTTTGTTGGATTGGAGTCCATTTCCATAGCTATTTCTAGACCCTTTTAGCTGGGCTTGTTTTTTGTATATACTTGTTTTCTTTCTTTTTTCTCAATGGAAATTTGGTTTGTTACAAAGAAAAAAAAAAGGGACTTGTTGCTGATATACTGTTGTTACTTGATCTTGTTTCAATCCACCATGTTTTCATGTTTTACATAAGCCCGTTGCCGGCACTTATGTAATATGTCCCATTCTACCACAAGCGTAATCCAGATATGGTTGTTTGTGTACAACTAGATGAGGTCTTAAGTTCTTAGGCTTTCCAGTCTCATCCTAGTATTATTTGAAGTTCTGAACTATACAAGGATCCAGGAGGTACTGATGCTATGTGAGAACTAATTATTAACTATTATTAAATTTCCAGATCTTCATCGTGAGAAGAAGCTGGCTTTTTAGGATAACCAATGATATACCCCTATTATTGAAGTGGACAGTAAGAAGCAGACGAGGACTGAGTCTACCTAGTAGTTTGTGTGATTGTGAAAAGTGAACCCCATTACCACTAGTAGTAAAAAGGATAAATTGAGAAAGTATTTAAGGAGTTTTGTTTATTGAGTGGACACTCTCTTGGGTTAGGAAGCTAAGAATTCAGAAGAGAAAGGGAGCCCCCAAATTCTCTCTTATTCGTTTACAACTTCGCATCTTTAGGAATAAGCCACCGAAGAATCCTATTTTTAAGTAGCAGAATGGAGTGGGACATGTTTCCGGAAGCACAAGCAACATCCAAATCCCAATCTTGAGGTCACACAAAAGTGAAAAAGAACATAAGACATGTAACCGGATGACAAAATAAGATAAAGAAAGAGTCATAGAAAGAAAAGACATGTAAGACAATGAAGAAAAAAGGTTCAAACAAATAAGTAAACAGAGAATCATCGTCCAGCAGACCAGGGTGCATTCTCAAGTGGAATTTCTTCCTCCAACACTGAAGGCCATTGCCAAAATCAGGCATGAGACTATTGTTTTAGATATTGCTTTTGGAGTGATGACTAATACCCATGATTTTTTACCCTTTTCCAGAATTAAGAAAATTAATAAACTAATCGTCCAATAAATTTATCAAGATGGTACTGAAAAGAGTACATAAGAGAAGAGACAGAGCCAGAGTTGCGGGAGATTACTCTACAATATTATATACACCTTGCAATGTAGTCTATCTCGTATCCATGTTCAGCTTCTTCCTGTAAAGGTTCAATCCATGAGCTCACAAGTGATCGATACTTTCTGCTCAAGATCATGGCTCTCGAAGGAATCTGTTGGTTGTCTCTAGCCATAGCTTCTAATGCTTCTAAGAGCTCTACAACCCTACCTGCACAAAAGAGGGACACCATTTCAGAAATTTTCTAATGGCTATGGGAATTTATAAGAAAGGATTCTGATTAGAACATTTAATAACCGAAATAGCTGATCAATCAGCAGCTAGTTGTGATAAACACCCAAAACCAAGGAGAATTTTAACTAAAAGAAGACGATTCAAATGAAGTGAATTGGATAACCACTCTGTTTATTATCTTACAATAATGTCATTATCTTATTGATTGCCAAGTCCAGAGGCTATTAATTAAATACTAGCAAGTGTAAGCAGACGAGCTGAAACTGAAAGCGCTGTAAAAAGTCAAACAGAAACAAGATAAGCAACTTCCTGTAATGATGCAAAAAGATTAGGCTTCCTCAATAATACCTCCACATATGCTTCATTAATACTAATCAAGAAAATCAGCATTTACTCACCATCAATTGATTCGTTGACACGACTATGAAGAGAAAAAAAAATGTTCACTTCTGATAATACATGCCCAATGACATTACAAGCCATGTACACGATATCTACAAATTGATAGTCCTTTTATGAATAAAATAGGGGGTGTTCATTTTATTTGGTTAGAAGTTCCATGACTATGAATTTACCTTTGGCAAATAAAACATTTAGTGACTCCTCGGTTGAATTTTAATTGGAAGTTAATTTTTAGACTACACAATATTTGGCATGTCAAACGAGTTATTTAATAATATGAATATACTTCTTTTTTACTTTTTTGTTTTAATGCTCGTGAATGTTCCAACAAGCTTCCATGCACCTAGACTAAACTCACAAGACAACCTCTTGACCTAATTAAATCATAAATAAGTGTGTCAGAAAAATCCATCAAAGTTCCTCTTCCTGCTCCAAAATCATAATGGCAAGAAAATTAAGAAATTCTTGTTACCACTAACAATGATGAATTGTAAAATACCTTCTCTACATAAAGCTCGAAGATACAAGGAAAGTGGATCACCAAAATTTCCTTCATTATGCAAAGCTTTTGTTCCACCTGGAAAAGTTTTTAGCCCACGAAAATGCCTGATGGCTTCTCGTATAACACAATACTTGGTAAAACACTCTACCAAGAGCCTGAAAAAATACATGATTTTATTATGCACCAATATAAAATACTATAGAAGAAAGAACGTAGAGAGAAATAATAAAAGCCTAAAAGACTTTATCTGCTATCCAGGTAGAAAAGCAACTTTTATTACATAATTCTTAAAAGAGAAGTTCCACCGTTAACCATTTCATCAGTAAATGAGACTCATCAACACTTTGGGTTGCTTCCCGATACATTCTTCTTGTGTTGTTCCCATAATGTTGTATCCTTTGTAGACACCAATCTGAGGATTTGTATCATTTATTGTGGAGTTGCCCATTTGTTCAGTCTCTTTGGGCCCGTTGGTTGGTTTTAATTTATGATTGGTTTGGGAATGGGGACTGCTTTGCGGTGATTGAGGAGGTTCTCCTAGGGCCGCCTTTTTGTGAGAAGAGCAATGTTTTGTGGCTAGCAAGTTTCTTTGCGGTGTTGTGGGGGGTTTGGCTTGAGAGGAATAACATAGTCTTTAGAGAGCCTGAAAGGCTTGGAAGTTGGTGAGGTTTAATGCTTCTTTGTGGGTATCAATTACTAGGTCTTTTTGTAATTATGATATTGGTTTAGTTTTGTCAGATTGAAGTCCATTTGTGTAGTTTTTGGTACTTCCTTTTGTGTGACTTGGTTTTTTCTATGCCTTTGTATTTTCTTTCATCATTCTTAATGAAAGTACAGTTTCTAACAAATAATAATAATAATAAATACATCTATCACTTCAAACAAAGCAATGAGAGAATAATTTATTTAATTTCCCGATTAACTAAGGTTTCAACTTACGCATAGGTTCTCATGTTAGGCTGTAGACGCTTGTGGTCTTCAACCATCATGCCAAGTAACTCAGCAACATCTTGCACCCTATTCAAAACAATGAAACGATTAGTAGTAAAATAGTAAGAATTACAAGCATCTACATAAACAAGAGAATAAAAACGAAACAAGCTTCTGAACAAAAGTAGACATATAACCACAACACAAGTTTTATTCACTTCCACAGAATAAAAAGTATATCATCTGTCATATAAAATGGTAAAAACAAGGCAGAAAAGACATCACCGACTATAAGTGAAACTTCTCTTCTAAAGTTTTACCCTGCATTTGGAATCAAGAAGGTTCAAGGTATAATTTTATAATTCATGATTTGAAAATAATGATCTTTTATCTTGTTTGGAATGAGAAAGATTTGGAAGGAACGTGAATAAAATATTTTGTCAGACAAGAAAGACTTGAAATGAATTTATCTAAAATATTTTGTTTCGATGTTCCTTGGAAAGGAAAAGAAAATAAAGCATAACCTTTCAATCCTGTTTTATTGATTAAAAAAGGTTAAAATATGAAAACATTCAATCATAATTTTCTTCAAATTTGTTATGAAATCCAACAATACCCAACCATTTTAGTTTGGCGTAGGATTTTAAATCATTCTGTTTCAAGAGATAACAAGCATACGAATTCCTTGAAACTCCTTCAGATTTACAATCACGCCAAAATCCTGAGGAAACAGAGCGTTGGTAAAAAAAAAAAATTGTCACGTCCAAAAGGATGTTTTTTGGCTAAAAGAACTGCTTTAATCAAGAAAAATAACAGTAGAAAATGACTACACAAAAACATAGGCTGAAACTAAACGGAAGAGCGTACAAGAAATAAATTATAAGAGATCCAATAGCATGTGATCAGAAACAAGGAAAAATCTTGAAAAGCTTTGTAACATGGGTCAACAAGATGTATTAAAATGCACCAAATTCCAAACGTCCACTCATGAAATGGAGGAAATAAGACTAATTTGTTACCACAATAAAGGAAGAAAACACCAGCCCAAAAGAAATAACCGCCACCTCAAAGTGGATGCAACATAACAAGAAATTTATGTGCAAGAACATACCTATCATTCATTTTTTTAACAAAGAACGAACATACCTATCATAAGATTCAGCTCTTGTATATGCTTGGATCACCCAATTATATGTCTCAGTGTCAGGCTTCATGTAATCTGTCATATGATTTAGTTGAAAAGTATCAAACTTCAACCATGGAGAATATGAGCAGAGCTCAGTTACAAACTGCACATAAAGCAAAACCAGCTGAAAGTTGGTCCAGACCATATTTATCGAATGATTCATTCTTCTTGTAATATACCAAAAATATTATTACAAGTTAAATAAACCAAAACAAATGGTGATTATTGAAATTCTCAAGGACCGTTAACACGAGTTGTTCTGTTGAGTTGAGTTTTTTTTCCCCCACTCTTTATTTGAGTCTTGAGCATATCAAGACATTATGGATGGATGAAAATCATCTACAAAATCAAACATAAAAAAGCTCTAGCTCTGCGTATCTTTTTAAAAGAAAACAAAATTTTCAATGATTGGAGAAAAATTACAATGAGTCACTAAAACTTACAAAGGAAGAAGTCCAGCCCAGAATCCATAAAATATAAGGAAACCAAAAACCTAAACTAAAGACCAGAAGAGAACAATGCCACCCAAAACTTGAAGCTAACAATAGGAGTAGGTCATCACACCGCAGATTGCCCGGAATCCATAATATTTACTAGGAATGATAGATTGCCTATGCATTTTTTGAGAATATCAAACAAAACACGAGCACAGAAAAGATAGTGCAAACCTTCTCCATATTCCATGTTCTCAAATGTTGAGAAAGCAATTTCAGGTATTCCACAAGTAGCCTAAACAAGTAAATAAACCATATTAGTTTGATCTCTCCAACCGCTTCAAGCACAAATGGACGACAATTGTAGACTTCATAACTTACTAGCATTGAGGAAATAAATATTATTCATTAAATAGCCATTGCACACACATATACAAGTTTACAAATCCTCCAATGGTGTAAAGTCCTCTAAGGAAGCAAGAGGCATCTTGCTTTCTTTCTTTTTTTTTTCTTTTTTTTTTTTTTAATAACAAGAAACAACTTCTCATTAATATAATAAAAATGAAAGTGTTCAAGGGATACAACTTCTCATTGGGTGTGGTTATACTCTAAATTGTTGGTTCAAGCTCTTCCACTAGTTCGACTTCAGTTGGGTGTTCTCCAATCTTTTTAAGTATAATTTTATGCAGCTGATTATTGGTCCTTTGATGAGTTAGAAGGCTTCTCTTCTATGATAAATGCGATGGAGGCCATCTACTTGGAAATTTGGATGGAACGAAATCAAAGAACTTTCAAAGATAAGCATTTATCATGGGTTGATAGTTTTGATTCTGCTCGTCTAGTTTTGATTCTGCTCGACTAAAGGCTTATTCTTGGTGCGCTCTTTCCAAGTTTTCGTGGATTTTTCATTATATGACATTAATTTGAAATGGTATGCTTTTATTTATCCTATGTAATTGTTTTTATTTTCTTTTCTTTTCGTTTCACTCCCTTGTGGAGTTTCTGTTTTTTAGCATTAGTCTATTTTCATTTCTTCATTGGAAAGTTTGATTTATTGTTAAAAGAAGTATACAATTGATCCATGAACAATTTATAGATCTATATGTTAGAAACCCCCATTAACCGGGATTTTTCATCATATAGACTAAATAATTACAAATTTTAAGAACAATTACTAAATTATTATATACAAATTTTGTAAACTAAATTGTTACAAATTTTAAACTACAATGACTACTTGTTACATATAAAAGTTTATGAATTAAATAATTACTAATTTTAAACTTCTATATGCTAAAGCTTATAGACTAAATAGCTACAATTTTTTTTTTATTAGAAGATAACTACAAATTTGTACCTGCATCTACATTGTTATGTACTAAGTTCAGAACTAAGATACTACTTCAATAAAAGTATATAGACCAAATATAGAGATCCAAAAGAGAATGGGAAATAAGTTTCCATTTCAAGGTCTCAATTTGAGAAAACCTATTCATGGTTTATCAAAAATTTGATCTTTCAACATTTAGTAAAGACTTTGGAGAAACATTCAAATTTTTATACTTTGTAGCCTTCCGAGATGCTTAACAAACACAAATTGACTTGTGCACTAAAAATTTGACAACTGTGAAAGTTAACTGTGCTATAACAGCTTATGAAACTAGTAGAGCCTATAGATACAGATACCAAAACTAATCCAATAACTCCATCAAATAATAAATTCCCCACTTCTTATAGTGTCCCCCCTCCCCACACAAGTGGAGAGGGAAGAAGGAGGACGGATAGAAGAAATTATAGAGTTAAAAAGAAGAAGAAAAAGTGGTCATCCTTATGTTATGCAAACCACAAAGTCCAAGAGAGCAAAGTAACAAATTTGACTGTTAAAAATTCTTACTGCTGGACACCTACCAATGGAAGCTTAATCAGTAAAGTCTAGAAGAACGTACATATAGATATATACACTCACTATCAGAACCATTATTATAAGGGTCACTTTCTACTTTTTAAAATTCAAAATAGAATCCTTAATTAACTATACCTGTACGAGATCAACTACGCATTCCTAAAAAATTGTACAAAATTATCCAATACTAAGATACATCACCTGGACACTGAGAAGGCAATTGAAATGGAAGGTTGTTGCCATCCGCCCAGCAGCCTCCATTTCATATGAAATTTCCAAGGCATTTGAATGGTCCCCAGCTTTACAGTCTTCCTCAATTAGAAGATCGTAAATCTTGTCCGTGGCTCTTAGGCCCCCTTTGGCACCCTTTAAGAACACTTTATTGGCGTCTTCTAAATATTTGTTCTTTACGAGTTCCTCTAGTCAAAATAACTCAAGCAACTAAAACAAACTATAAACATAACTAAAATATATACGTTTTAAGCATCATTGTCAGGAAGTTCAAGAGATTACCAATAAGAATGAGCCAAGCTTGGCGAATGTCATAGTTCAATTTCTCCATGGCTGCAAGGATTTCTAAGCCTCTAGTAGCAAGACCCTTGTTACCAAATAACCGAACTAATGCAACAAACGTTTCGTGAAGGGGACGAAGTCCAGTACTTAGTTCCTTTCTCAGAGATTGCATCTACATTCAACATAACCATAAAATTTAGAGAGAGAGAAAAAAAATACATATCTGAAAACAAAATTGACAAAGGAACCGAAACAAGGTTTATTTTGTCAGGGGAAAAATTGTATTCCACTCCATGTCTACACGAAAAAGGGGGACAAATTATGGATACACCTGATCAAATTAAATACAGTCTATGTTATACGTTTTCCCGTCTTCTGTTTACCAAGTGAAAAATGCGAAGGTTACATTATATGAGAAAACTTCAACCTCAAATTACGATACCGATCAGATAAGTTTTTGGAACGGGAAAGACAAATCAAGGGTTAAAGTTCCTTTACTTCAAAATATCCGATAATGGAAAAGAAAGAGAGAAAGCATCTGGTTTCTCACCGCTCCCTCAGCATCAGCATTAAGAACATGTGAAACAACCAAGCCATGGAAGGAGCGAGGACCAGGGCTCAATCCAGCGGCAACCATATCATAAATGACATCAGAAACGCCAAGTGGATCGTGGTTTCTAGCGCGGTCCATGAGTTCCTCCATGAAAGTGAAGCGAAGGGACTTCTCAAACACAGTGGAATCGTCGTCCTTTTGTTGCAATTGTTGCTGCCGCGACTGCCGCTTCTTTCTACCCCGCTTCTCAGTAGAGAGAACTGAGCGGATGGGGGGGAAGACGCCATTGTGGAGGGAAAAGGAATGATGCTTGTGGGGAAGGGTGAGAAGGTAGGAGTGAGAGAGCAGGAATTTGGACATTAATGGCTGCGGGAATTTGGATAAGAAACAGAGCCTCCGCGAAGAGAAGAAAGAAGGCGGGTGCTGAGGGAGAGACGATAATGAACTGCTCCAACTATCGTGGTACTGTAAAAATAAATATCTTGAAGGGATAATTTTAAATAATTTTAAATAACTTAATTTTTTAAGAGAAAAATAAAACATCTCAATTTTTAAATCATACCTTAAAATTTAAATAAATAATATATATATATATATATATATATATATATGTGTGTGTGTGTGTGTGTGTGTTCAAAGTGGACAATATCGTACCATTGTGGAGAGTCGTGATTCCAGACTTTGTATCAGAGCCATGCTCTAAACTTAACCATGTCAATAAAATCCTTAAATGTCGAACAAATAATTGTGGGTCTCGAAGGTGTAGTAAAAAATTACTAAAGTGTCGAATTACGAGTGTACTTTGTTCGGGGGCTCCAAAGAAAGGGGTTGAGCCTCGATTAAGGGGAGAGGTTGTTCGAGAGCTCCATAAGCCTCAAAGGAGGCTTATAGTGTACTTTTTTTGAGGGGAGAATGGTTGGGGATTATTGAGAGTGAGTCCACCTTGTTTAATTTAGGAGAAGATCATAAGTTTATAAAGGAGGAATACTATCTTCATTTTTCATTAATACCCTCAAAAATTTTAAAAATGCAATTAAAAAATAAATAAATAATCAGTGCTATATTTCAAAATTTCTCATTAACTTTCAAACATAATATTAAAAATTTAGAGATAATGTCCGAGGTGTTCCTTTTTGTCCATATATTGACAGAAAGATTTTTTTTTAATTTTTTTTTTTATAAATTTGAAGGGTGTTAATACTACTTTTACAACTAAGCGTATTAATAAAACTTTTTTAAATTAAAAAAATTACTAATTGTTACATAATAATAATTATAATAATAATAATAAAGCGTTTCTTAGACTTTGTTGAAATTTTAAAGAAATTTTTTTATATAAATTACAAAGTTCACAGTATTATCGTTAATTTATCATTTTTAAAATTAATTAAATATGGTCTTAAATATATAGGATTGAATTATTTTTGTGACGGATAAATATAAATCCATTATTACAAGTGTGAGTTTGTTTCGTATCTTAACGGGTGCGTACGTATGCATGTATAGACGAGACGATTGGGAGGAGTTGAGGGTGTGAACGAAGAATATAGCTTTGATCTTTCATCCCGTTTAGCTATTTTCTCTCTCTCGAGTTAATGAACATTTTTAGCTTTAAAGAAACCGACATCAATTTAAAAATTATAAAGAAAAGAAAGAAAAATAATTATAGAATAGATTTACTTAATTATTTAATTGAATTTAGATGGGTATAATTTAATTATAGGATAATAAAAAGGAGAAGAAAAATAATTTAAGCGAAGAGTTAATTTCGACTTAAAATAGCGTGTGTTTTTTTCCCCTTACTGAGAGAGAAAAAATGGAAACATTTTTCACTCTTGGTGTCCTTCAATTCTCTCCCCCCCCCCCCCCCCCCCCCCCCCCCCCCCCCCCCCCCCCCCCCCCCCCCCCCCCCCCCCCCCCCCCCCCCCCCCCCCCCCCCCCCCCCCCCCCCCCCCCCCCCCCCCCCCCCCCCCCCCCCCCC
>NW_019268519.1:5180280-5183134 GCF_002738365.1 Cucurbita moschata | reverse complement strand
CCCCCCCCCCCCACCCCCCACAAACGTCTCAATCTTCGCCGCCATGAGCAGAGCCGCCGTCGGAATCGCTGCCGTAGTGTCGAGCTTCATCGCCAGAATGCGATCCTCTACTCTTGTTATGATCTAATGTAGAATCACTTCTATTTACATTATTCGATGAATCTCTGTTATTTTCATTTTCCGATGCGTTGCTGCTTCTAGCTGAAGAGCCTCCATCGCTCGATGAGGAGCTGTTCTTTCGGGAGTGATTTGGCGGTGGTTGTACGTCGTCTTTGAATCCGACTCGTTTCTGCTCAGATTCCTTGTTTTTCTTTTTCTTTTTAGGTTTCTGATTTCTTGGACTGATGTCTTCTTCTTCGTCATCTGAGATGTCAGTTTCGTGGTTTCTTGCACTTGTGAAGTTTCCAGATGCGCTGTCTTTTCCGATTTTTCGAGATTCGGTATCGGAATCTGAACAGTCTGAAGAGGAGTAGTCCTCCTCGTCGTCCTCCTCGTCCTCAGGCTCCGGCGGGTAAGGGAGCGGACGGAGGTTCTCATCCGGAGTTGTGGATAGGAAGCTGAGGGCAATCATGACGTCTGCGATCAGAGGACGGACTTCTGCTTCCTCTTGCAGACACATGGCAGCGACGGCGACGGCCTGATTCAGATCTTTCTCCGGGAACAACCGTCCTAGGAGAGGATCGGCCAGGTCTGGAAATCTCTTTGGATCTCGGAAAAATGGTTGTGCCTGTTACACATCCATTGGAGTTTTCAAATCTAGCTTACATTTTAAAAATGTTTTTGGACGGTAGACAATGAAATTAGCGGGAAACTTAATTTTTTTAGAAACAGAAAACGAAATGCTATTGAAAAGCATAACATACCCAAGCAACAAGATTCTGCTCGTTATTTGGTTTTGTAGTGTCGACAGCTTTTCTTCCAGTGATGAGTTCAAGCATCACAACTCCAAAGCTGTATATATCAGACTTGGCGGTGAGTTGACCACCTCTTGTATACTCAGGAGCAGAGTAGCCATAGGTGCCCATGACCCTTGACGGCAACGGAGACTTGTCGCCGCCGCCGCTGAGATTTGCGAGTCCAAAATCAGAAAGCTTTGGGCTGAAATCTTCATCGAGCAAGATGTTTGATGACTTCAAATCACGAAATATTATGGGAGGATCCGTCTGGTCATGCAGGTATTCCAATCCTTTTGCAACTCCTAATGCTATTTTTATACGAGCAAACCAATCCATTGGCTTTCTATCTTCTTTTATGTCTGCCAATATTGAATCATAGTTTGATGACATATATGAATATATTAGATTCTATTTCTCACACTATCTTAGAAGAAGAAGGCACATTAGGGATAGAAAATATACCAAAGAGACAATCTTCCAAAGAACCTCCAGGCATATATTCATACACCAAAATCCTTTGATCTCCATCTGCACAATATCCATTGAACTTCACAAGATTTGGATGCTTTAGAAGGCTCAATGCCTTAACCTCACCAAGGAAGTCCTTGTTCCCTTGCATACCATTTCTATCAAGCTGCTTCACAGCCATCACCTTCATTTTTATAGGGATTTTATTTATTGAGTTATGTTTAGATGGACTGTGTCGTAAACGAACCAATTTGGTTGGTTTAGTTGGTTACCTGGCCACTTGGTTGAAGGGTAGCCTTGAAGACCTTCCCAAACCCACCTTCACCCAAAAGACATTCCTGGCGGAAATTCTTTGTAGCCGTGGCTAGCTCCCGGAAAGTGAAGTTCTGGGCATCTATTTTTTCACCTTCTTGTGCTTGATCCTTCCCTTCCTCTGTGGGCTTTGTTTTGATTGCTTCTGGTGCTATAAATGACATGAAAACTTTAGTTCAAATAGAAATGGAAATATATGACATGAAATGACTGTTTTATCCCTTTTCTACGTTATTATTGGATAATAATGTTGGGAATTTTTACATTAGGAGAATCCCAAAATGTTGTTTCCATGGATATTTAAATTAATGTAAAAAAAATTCTCCCTATTGCTTTCTGGTTGAAGGGAAAAGAATGTGCATGGATTTAGGATGAGGAGTGGGGGTGAGAGAGAAGTAGCAGACCAGGGGACTTAGGGTGCGGCGGAGTACGGTGGCCGGAGGAGAAGGAGGCGGAATTGTCGTTGTTCTTATCGACCCCTTTCTTGCTCTTAGACGAAAAGCAGGGAAAGCAACTCATGGTGAGATTGTGGATGGATCAATAGTTGTGTGTAAGTAATGGATGGATGGATGGATGGGGGATCTGATGTGAAGAAGAAGAAGAAGAAGAAGAAGAAGAAGAAGAAGAAGTTCAGGGAAGCAGCAAAGTCATGGAAGAAGTGGTTGAGGAGGGAGGATCCTGGGTCCTCCAAGGGCTATTGAAGGACCCGGCCGGAGGAGAGGAAGGGGAGGAGGAGGTTGGGGAAGGGGAGACCCAACTGTGAAAGGGCGATGATAAAAGAAGAGGCAATGGGGGATTATGGAACTTGTTACCCTACAGAAAAAGAGAGACAAAAAAGTAAAAGGTTTAGGAGCTTTCTGGGGATGGAGAAATTTCTGGAGATTTTCATGGATTTCTCTTTGCCTCCCTTTTTTTCCTCTTTGGAAGGACAGAAAAACTCGGGGGGTTTTCATTTCTGTTTCTTTTCCATTTTTTGGTTCATTCAGGACACCCCCGAAACACTCTCTCTTCCAACCAGAAACACGGTTTTGTTAAGAGGCCTATTAAGCAACAACTTCGCTCTAATTCTTCCACCTAAAGGTTAAAGGTTCGATCCCGACTCTCTAATTTTGTTCAACTAAAAAACTAGATTTATTAAATCCCAAAATTTAAAGTTTTTTTTTTTTTTTTTTTTTTTT
>NW_019268519.1:5164317-5180110 GCF_002738365.1 Cucurbita moschata | reverse complement strand
TTTTTTTTTTTTTTTTTTTTTTTGTTAAGTCTAGGGATTTGTTATATTTTTTTTTTTTTAAGTTTAACTAAAATAGTTATTCATCGTTTGTTAGAGACAAACAATTTTGTAGACTACTTCTACCAATCAACACCAGTCTTTTCAGCATGTTTTGTTCTCACTCACCATATGCATCCTAAGAAAATTTATAGCATGTCATGCAACTTAGAATTACTCCAAGTAAAATATGCTTAATCAACTCATTCATGTACTCCTCTTTTACTTCTGTGTCACATTGACATATCTCTAAAATGATATAATATTGTCTACTTTGGACATAAGTATCCTCAAATAGTCATCCCTTCGATTTTAACTTGAGCTTATTACTTTTTTAACTAGACGAGTTTTAGTGTTATTCCTCTTTGAACCATATTACTTGTTCGAAAGTTCAACCATAGATTCACTATGGCTGTCATCAGGATTACAACTTTTTTAGAAGCATGACTTCGATACCACTTGTTATGGACAATTATGTTTACGTTTCCAATACAGCGAGAATGGACCGATATACATGTAGCTACATTAGTCATTTTACTAATTCGAAGGAGGATTATTATTTCCAATATTACCTCTTTACATCGACAATGTAGCTTCTTTGGACACTCATCTCTCCAAACAATTGCTAATTGGTGCAACCTGTCGCAAACATACTATGAAAATAGTAGGTTGTGACCCCACATGTTAACTAGCTCCCATTTGATCGTATGAGGGCTGAAATAGATAAGTGTCATGATGATCGAAGAGGATAGGGCATCATCTAACACACCAAGAAGAGTGTGCATTAGAGTCAATTTTAGACATAAGTAAGATTGGAGAAACCGAGGTGACACGAGTAGGACCCCGAACCATAACCTCAAATACTACCCCAATCATTATTTTGTATTTGGTTGTAAATGTTAAATAGTAAATAGTATTATTTTGTATTTGATTGTAAATATAAACTATTTTCTAAATAGTTTTTAATAGCTCTTGTTTGTATATTTTTATTTTCTTAATGAATTTTAGTAAATTTATTCTTAAGTTTCCATTTATTTTTATGCCCATATTACACTCGAATCTATGTGGACAGCGGGTTGTACATTATACCAATAATAAACTAAATTTATCAATCAACATGCTTTCATACGCTTTTTATTATATGTGGACGCTAAAAAAAACGTGTTTAAATTGAACTAAACATGTCTAACTCACCTCCATGCGCTCTTAACGCCCATCCAAACTTGGTAACCAAAATGTTGAGAAATCATGAAATTTCAATAATAACATTAGTGTATTGATAGTATATTAATACTCATTCAAATTTTATTTGAATCTTGAATGAGTATTAATATACCATCGAAACACCAACATTATTTTGGATCGATAGTATATTACTTATTGAAAATACATTTTAAGTATATTTTGTTAATGTATCATAAGTATATAAACTACTATTGATGTATTGGTAGTTTATAAACGCTCTTTCAAAATTTATTTAAAAGATAACATTGGTGTTTCAATACTTATATGCATCACAATTTCAAATATATTATTAGTGTATCACTAATACGTTAATACTCGTTCTAAGTGTAATTTCAAGCCCAACGAGTATATCAACATTTATTTATAATATTGATATATCAATATAACTATTAATATAACTTCAAGTATGTCATTAATATATAAGTAGTTTATTTCTAAATATAACTTCCAAGTACATCTAATATATCAATAGTTTGTCGACAACTCATTTAAAATGTATTTTAATGTAATCAAACCATATTGTTCTATACTAAATTGCACATATTCAATTCATTGAAAATTAAAAGTGAATCAAGTCATTGCAATTTACAATTGGAGATTCAATTTCATCATCCTTCATTGAAATACTGCATAGTTAATGTTCTATGATTTTCTTTTTCTACTTCTCATAAATTTTCCAAAAATATCTATCAACATCCAGATTTTAACAATATTTCCAAAGACATTTGTATGAAATTGAGACATTCACACTTCGTATATACAACACATCACTATACTAAAATACTACAAAAATAATGAAGATAATAGAGGTCATTACACAATGAATTCCTACTTGTAAGTAGATGGAAGAAACTACCTACTTTACCTGCTAACTATTTCATACCTACCTATACAAAGTCCTAAGCTATCTTCTTGGTAAGAGATTTCTGCATATCCCTTTCCCCCAAACGCTTCACATATCTTTTCAACTTTTCCAACGATGTACATGTATCTAATATTCACATGGGCTGCCCAAAAGGAGAAAAACATACCAGGGAGTCAGAATTCATACCTTCTATACCTGATAAGAAGCTAATTATCAGTATGATGTAGGATGGAACGGCCTGCAACCGACGATCTGAAACTCTGGATTGTGGTTTCTGATCAAGTTTATTTGCAGACTGCCTTCATACTTCACTGATCTTGTGAGCTGTTGGTAGAACACTAAAAGTAATACAATAGTTAGAACTAATATAAGATCAATAATAAGGTTGGACTCAAGCAGTGTAGTACTGTAAAAGGTTTGTTAAGATGCTAGATTAATGATCTGTACCGTTCTATAATGACCTACATGTAAGTTTTTGAAGTGAAATCATCAACATGCATATTGAAACTCTACCACGCTCATACTTCCTCATCTCAGTTTCTTGAATTCTTCAACTGGGAACAACTTTGGTCTACTCAATGATATTTTTTTTTAATTATTCGTTGTAAGACTTTAAACGACCGATACCAATCATGACTGAAGATAACAGGAAAAGGACAAGTTATGCAACACCAAAACATTTCCCAGAGTAGTAGAAACCATAGCAAGTGAGGACAGAAAGAAACAATCGTATGACATGGAAAATCCACGCCAATAAAACCGCTTTGTTTATCTGTCATTGTGAATAGTCCAGAAATATTAGAAAACCCCAGAACAGAAAAGGATGATGTAAAATTGGCATTTTTTGATATAGTGACGATGAGTTCAAATTATGCTACTGCAACATTCAAGGCAAATATCCCTGCTAAAGGGGACAAAAAAAAAAAAAAACAAGGAAAGAATAAGTTTTCCAACATTTAATGTATAAGCAAATGGGATAAACTTCAAGGATACTATGAAGGATACACGTGAGGATAAAATATCTGAAGCCCATATGCTGCAAGGTTGTGTGAATAAAACATGTTAAAAAAAAAAAGTCATAGAAGTCACAGTTAAAGGCACATGGGATGTAGCATGAAAGAAAGACTTACCACAAGGTAGACATTGGTAATGTTAAAAAGTATGGCACAATTTGCGGGACAGCCCCGCATTTGAGGATCAGCAAACTAGAGTTCGTCTGGATTTACATATCTTCTGCCAGTGGAGTGATCATCTTCTAATTGGTCATGACACTTGGAAGGGGTATATCTATCATTAAATGGATTAAGCACCGAAGAATCTGAACTATGATTATCAGCTGTGTTCCTTTTCCAACTATCACTAGCTCTTAACTTGTGACCATCCTTCCTTGCACTAGAATCACCCCCCGATCTTGAGGATGAAGATGATCTAAAACCATGATAATTAGAGCTGCTAGAAGACAGTCCTCGAGATTTATGATGCCTGGTTTCTGCTGGCTTCTCATCATCTCGATCACTTGGATATCTCTTCCATTTGTGTGACTGGCTAGGACTACTGCTTCGATCTGAGAATCTATGATAGTGTTCTCGATCATATTTGTCTATACCGACACTTTTCCTTTCATCTTCTGGAGAGCCATAGTGCCCATACCTACCTTTTGGGGGCTTTTCGGATGCTGAATATCTGTTATCATAGTTAGACTGCTTCCGGGAATGACTTGAGATATGATGCCTAGTTTCTCCATATGAGCTGTTGCTTCCTTTTGTGTGCCCATCAGCAATACTATCTCTTGTAATGTAATGATCAGTTGGTTGTTCAGATTTTATCCCTCTCTCTTCAGTTCCCTTCACAAAGTAACCAATCCCTCCAGCTTTCATAATTTCGTCCATATATTCTTCAATAATATCTCTTGTAACCTTCCATGAAAGGTAAAATTAGTAAGAGCATGAGTGTGGATATCATCTAACATAAAAACGTTTGATAGAAAAAGTTGGAAAACAGATGTCAGAAAACATATTTCAGGAACCGAAAATACATAATGGGTATCACATAGTTTCATGGTCTATTTAGCATTGCAGATTCACCTCTTCCATAATTCGGCCATTTTTGCTGCAATCTTAGTAGCTTGAAAGTTGTGAATAATATTCTAAAAAGTGACCAATGTACGCCTAAGAAGATATTACCCCCAAATGTTCTTGATAAGCATTATCATTTAATTAAGAATTTTGTCAATTTTCCATAAAAGGCTATAAGAAAAGGAATCATCATGCCATACCCAGTTAGACCCTAGGCTAATAGCCAATAGAGTCGAGAGACAACAAAAACAACGGCTGACGTAAAATTGAACAAGCTGCTTGCTTACCTGTAAAGTTGATCGCTTTGCCTTTTTCCCACGGTATGACATTCTTCGACGTTTATAATCCCTTTCTTCAGCCAACAATTCCTCTTTTGTTTTGGTCTTGTCTCTATCCTGCTTTTATAAAAATTAAACCCATAAGATATAAAATATAGCCAAGAAACATCATGGGTAAGTGAACAATAAGCAGATGATCAGCACCTGCTTCATCATTTATTGCTACAGGAAGTTTATTCTTTTAACATAAAATATAATGGGAGGAGATGCACAAAATGAAGGAAAGGACGGCAAAACATCCATCTCAAAAGCTCCTAAGAGACTCTACAATACACACCCAAAAAATAAGTATATAGAGGCGCACCAGCTTGATTTGGTTCCAAGAAGTTAATTTTAAAATATATATATATATATATAGAGAGAGAGAGAGAGAGAGAGAGAGAGAGAGAGAGAGAGAGAGAGAGAGAGAGAGAGAGAGAGAGAGAGAGAGAGAGAGAGAGAGAGAGAGAGAGAGAGAGAGAGAGAGAGAGAGAGAGAGAGAGAGAGAGAGAGAGAGAGAGAGAGAGAGAGAGAGAGAGAGAGAGAGAGAGAGAGAGAGAGAGAGAGAGAGAGAGAGAGAGAGAGAGAGAGAGAGAGAGAGAGAGAGAGAGAGAGAGAGAGAGAGAGAGAGAGAGAGAGAGAGAGAGAGAGAGAGAGAGAGAGAGAGAGAGAGAGAGAGAGAGAGAGAGAGAGAGAGAGAGAGAGAGAGAGAGAGAGAGAGAGAGAGAGAGAGAGAGAGAGAGAGAGAGAGAGAGAGAGAGAGAGAGAGAGAGAGAGAGAGAGAGAGAGAGAGAGAGAGAGAGAGAGAGAGAGAGAGAGAGAGAGAGAGAGAGAGAGAGAGAGAGAGAGAGAGAGAGAGAGAGAGAGAGAGAGAGAGAGAGAGAGAGAGAGAGAGAGAGAGAGAGAGAGAGAGAGAGAGAGAGAGAGAGAGAGAGAGAGAGAGAGAGAGAGAGAGAGAGAGAGAGAGAGAGAGAGAGAGAGAGAGAGAGAGAGAGAGAGAGAGAGAGAGAGAGAGAGAGAGAGAGAGAGAGAGAGAGAGAGAGAGAGAGAGAGAGAGAGAGAGAGAGAGAGAGAGAGAGAGAGAGAGAGAGAGAGAGAGAGAGAGAGAGAGAGAGAGAGAGAGAGAGAGAGAGAGAGAGAGAGAGAGAGAGAGAGAGAGAGAGAGAGAGAGAGAGAGAGAGAGAGAGAGAGAGAGAGAGAGAGAGAGAGAGAGAGAGAGAGAGAGAGAGAGAGAGAGAGAGAGAGAGAGAGAGAGAGAGAGAGAGAGAGAGAGAGAGAGAGAGAGGAATTGAAAGCTTTTTTTTATATATATTTTTAAAAATCTTTTTCTGCACATGATGTACCATTCAGGGCAGTAAATAAGAAGATTCGGCGAGACTTCAAATCACCAACAAATGAACGGAGAAAATTGGTAGGAAGAGTAATCCAGGTGGAAGGATAACGATTATACCAACTACATAATTCATGACTAGACCATTACAGAGTTCAGAAATACCTCATCATGAGACTGCTGCTTTGGGAGTCCATCATGCTCAATTATAGGTCTATAGTTGCACCGTCTTTTACGCTCTTCACAAGCTCTTTGAGAGATATAGTTATGTTCAGAAACCCTAAAAGAGTTGAGAAAGGATTAGTCTGTTTCTAACAGTTACCTACTTGAAAAGTGATATCCTTTTCTTAGTACGAAAATTCTTTTGATGAAATCATGAAGACAAGTGGAACAAAACGTGCAGATTAAATTGGATGAAAGAGGCAGATGAAAACTCAGAACATCCTTTTCCATAAAATTGCAACTGAAAGAAAAATGAAGATTAATTGAACTCAATAGAAGGAGAAAAGTTCTATTACTTCTAGCTTACTTCTAAAATTTAAACCCTAAATTCCAAGAGTTATTGCTGTAAACATAAACTGGAGTCCACTTTCTAGAGCTGATAGTGCTAGGTTCAACCATTAATTTGAGTTTCAAAAGCCAGTTAAGGGGCTAGGCAACTTAAATCTCCAGGTGCTAAGAATTCTGTTGACAAAATTTTCAAACACAGCTAGTATAGCTAGAAATGATGTCCTTAAAATGTTTAAGCATATTTATGACAAGGGCTCCAAAGACAGATTCTAGAAGCTGTTCAGCCATCTCTTTTAGACACAAGACTGTAGAATCCCTTCGATCATCTTTTTTTTCTTAATAACTATGAAAGTTCGGACAAATTTGAGTTCACTTTCTAATATAACAGGACAAACATCCTACCCTACAATATTTGGTTGCCAAAGAAACTCGTAAATTTTTTATATCCTAGGTAGGAAGACATGGATTTAAACCCATTTCCTCTATGTCTCCTAACAATTATTTTCCACCTCATGAATGATACAAGCATAAACTTGTTGGATCAATGAATATCACAATCATAGCAATAAGGAAAACATCAAGTTCATCAAAACTAGTAACCAAAAAACAGAATATGGAGAAGTAACATACAGCTGATGTTTAGTTTGCAGATGAGAAAAACGTAAAGCTTTGATCTTTTCTTCAAGTAGGAAACGCTCATGCAATGCTGCAACAGCCGCAGCGACTTGGGACACAAAAATCACCCTGCAGTTGACCGTTTCTTCTCCACTAACATAGACATTATTTATAACCTTCTTATCCAACTCTTTCAAATTCACACTCCGTGTGTCACTACAACTAGATACTAGATTATGAGAGCCCTCTACCAAAGTTGGACTCTCCACTCGCTTTTGTTCATATGGCAAAAGCGACAAGCCCGATGCAGCATATAGTATACGTTGTCTAAGCATGTTAATAGCAAAGAACTTCCCGTTCATCTCCCCATACAATACGGAAAGCTGAGATGCCAGCCACAATAGTACTTGTACTAAAATCGGACACTTAAAACTGAGGTTCCCTGATCCACCCTCCATTCCATTTCCATTTTCCAGCGCAATTTGAAATCCCATAGCTTCCTTTGAAATTGCCATAAAACACAGCCTAAACAGCAAAAATATGTGATCCCTCATAGCAACATCAATAATAACACCATACCGAGGAGAATTTGCAATGATCCATGTCTTCAAACGGTTGTCCACGGCCATCTCTGAGCCCAATATGGACCGTATAACAATATGCGAATACACACTGGGGTAGTCATTCCACATTTCTACTTCACTTCTAAGAGCCCACAGATCAGAGGGCAGCATTATAATCCCCTTCAACGAACTCTTCATCTCTCGATCACCATCATCGTCACAAACAAAATTAGCACATTCAACAGCCAAAACACGAGGGAGAGTGAAGACTTTAGACATTTCATCCCGGTTAGACAAGGCAACCACGCCAGGGCAATCGAGATAGAAGAAATTGGAACTTCCATCAGAATAATCATTGAGAGAGAAACAAAGGTCGGCATCAGAATCCGGCATCGTTTGACGGAAGCGCTTTTCGTTAACCAATTCACGAGACGATTGAAGTGTTCGGGGATAAAGCAAGGACTGGAGGAGTTGAGTCGGGTCGATACGAGGCGGAGGAGCTGAAGTGCAAAGGAGGGAGTGGTGGAAGAGAGAATGCGGCGGAACACGGTGGCGCAGATCAAAATTGCACTGAACGAAACCGGAATCGTCAGGCTTAGGAGATGGGGTTTGGATGAGTGTGAGGTAGGAGAGAGATTGAAGGGTCTGGTTGGCGACATGTATGAGGTTTCTGAGGGAGTAAAGAGAAGAAGACAAGTCCAGAGGAGGCTCACGAGATTCGGGAAGAGAGAAATTAGGGTTAGGGTTAGGGTTTGAGGGCTGAAACTTGGGGTAAGTCAGGTTGGAAGAAGGAAGAGACGGGTTCATCGCTCTGAGCTTTTCGAAGTGAAATGGAGGCAAGTGTGGGACATCGGCGGTTGCTCTTGTTTCTTGTCAAATAAATACTCCCCCAATTTATTTTTTTTTTATTATTATTATTATTCTTTTTCTTTTTAATCTTCACCAAGCCTATGTCCAAAAGAGATGGTTCGTGCCTCACCAGTACTCATATGGTAAATGTTCGGAATATCTCAGAATAACAAGTGTGTCCAAAAGAGCATCGAACGCAAATGACATCTCGGAATATGAGATGACATCACAAAGCACGGGGTCGTGTTATTAAGAAGACAATATGAGACGAGAGTAAAGATAAAGCCGAGTCTTAAAACTTGGCTTAGAGTAGAGGCAAATCTACTACCGTCGCAACGAGTGAGTGTCGTGATGCCACTGAAAAGAACACTGCATCGTTGAACTCAAACAATATTAAGACAAAGAGGTCGTCATGAATGTCAGAGACAAGCTAAAAAAATGGTCGAATAAGGCCTCAGATTATAATTCTAGAAAAAAACTCGTCAAATTTGATGTCAATTAAATACTAAAAAATAAATAAATAAATAAAATAAAATAGCCAATTCAAACACACCTCCTTGCTCCTTCGTGTATACATACGACACGTGGCAAATAATTTGTATTAGGGACATTTTACCAAATTAATTAAAAAAAAATTCCTTACGTCATTTTTGGTTGACGAATATAAACAAACAAATAAATAAAATATATTTATATATAGAAATATAAATAAATAATATATATTATTGTTTTTTAATACGTCTTAACAATCCTCAACTTTTAGGTAATTGATTGACAAATCTTCAACTAATTAGTTTACGTGTCATCCTCTCATTAGTTGATTTAAATATAAGAATAAATATGTATTTATGCCGACCAAATCAATGCAAATAAATTTAATTAATCATTTAGTTTAAGTTTGTTAAATATCCAAAATATCTTAATATACCTAACCAATTTAACTATAGCTTAACTATATTAGCTTAAATTAGTACCCATATTTTTTAATATGAATTATTGTAGGCATGGGGTATAATATTTAAAAAATTAATATATATATATTTATTTCCATTTTTTAGAATATGGGTAAAAAATAAATAATAAAATAAAGAAATTTATCGGTTTAATTTTATTAAAATCAGGTAATTTTTAAAACCGGATCTATTATGAAGTATATGTTTGAATCTATGTTGGTTTACGATCGAGTTGCTAACTCTAGCATAATTTCAATTGGTCAAGACATTGATTATAATTTTTAAATTCGAAGTTTCGTTATCTTGTATTCTGTAGTGATTAAAGTTGAACGGGTCGAAAATGATTCAGAGTTTTTTCTTGTCGTAAATAGTCAATATTCTTCTAAGTGTGCGGAGAAAATTTACTCTTTCTCTAACCAAAATCGTTGAAAAATCAACATAAGAGTAGGTTATTGCTTGTTACACTGGGCTAAGAAAATTGCCTAAATAAATTAAATTATTTCTTGTTTATTGCTCTTTTAAAATTTAATTTAAATTGCAATTTTTAACTCAAAATCATTTTTCTATCGTTTCCATACACAAAACTCACCGAGCTCATACTCCCAATCGAGTCAGTAGATGCACTAATTTTTTCAGGCCTCAATTGGGTAAAAAACGCTTCCTAAATTGTTAGAGCTAAATCGAGCGGAGAAATTTGTCACACTTCCATTGTGACACACTCAATACCTATAATAAATAAAATTTGGATATAAAAATCTAAAATCTCATTTCCATCCAATATTTATCTAATAAAAATACGTCATATTATCATTTAATTATTCGCGTTCAAAATAATATTAATTTTTTTTTGTTTACATATAATAAAAAATTTACCAAAAATCAACTCTATTGATCAAGAAATTAATTAGTACAATTTTTTTCAATTTAATGATTAATTAAAATGGAGTAGTTGAAGAAATGTTCAAGGTTGGAGCACATTATTGAATTTAGTGGGTAAGCTTGAAATTTTTATAATTTACTTAGCTTTTGATCTGCTTCCATTGAACAAAGCAGACCAATTCAATCCATGCTCTATAAATACAATTCAATCCATTCTAAGGCTTCTCATCAATTAAACAATACAAACTTGCTTCACCAAAAGCCAAAAAATGGCAACATTTGGTGTTCTTTCACTTGCTGTTCTTCTGGGTTTGCAAGCTGCTATGCTTGTCTCTTGTTTTGATCCAAGTCCTCTTCAAGATTTCTGTGTTGCTGTTGATGAACCCAAATCTGCTGGTACATTGTTCTCTCTTTCTTTAGCTTAAATGTCTCGTAGTCGATGTTTGTTTAGGGTAGGTTTGGTATGCGTTTTAGTTTCGGTGCTTTTTGTGAAATCCCACGTCGGTTGGAGAAGGGAACGAAACGTTCGTGATGAGGGTGTGGAAAGCTTTCCCTAGTGAACGCGTTTTAAAATCGTAACGTTGTAATGAGCTAAAATGGATAATATTTGTTTGTGGTGGCCTTGGGCGGTTATAAATGGTATTAGAACTCAACGCTGGGCGGTGTGTTTGCGAGGATGCTAGACCCTTCATGGGTTGGACTGTGAGGTCCCACGTAGCATTCTTTATAAGGGTGTGGAAATTTCTTTATAGTAGATGCGTTGATGGAGATATGTAATGGGCTAAAGTGGACAATATCTACTAGTGGTGGCCTTCGGCTATTACAAATGATATTAGAGCTAGACACTGGGAGGGGTGTGCTAGTGACGACACTGGGTTTTCAAGGGGGTGGATTGTGAGATCCCACGTCGGTTAGAGAGGGGAATGAAACATTCCTTATAAGTGTGTGGAAACTTCTCCCTACCAGACGCGTTATAAAATCGTGAGACTAATGAGACCTCCAAGGGAGGTGGATTGCGAGGTCTCACGTTAGTTGGAGAGGGGAACGAAGTATCCTTATAAGGGTGTAGAAACATTTTCTTAACAGACGCATTATAAAACTGTAAGGTTGACAACGATATGTAACGGGCCAAAATAGACAACATTTACTAGTGAAAATGCTATCAAATCCAACATATTTTAAACTTGTTTTTGGTTGAGTATAGTATTTGTGAATGGGAAGTTCTGCAAGGACCCGAAGCTAGTGAAAGCCGAAGACTTCTTATTCCAAGGACTCAACATTCCCGGAAGCACAAACAATCGACAAAACTCAAACGTGACACTAGTAAACGTCGACCGAATCTCCGGACTGAACACCCTCGGCATCTCTTTAGCTCGTATTGACTACGCTCCATACGGGTTAAACCCACCTCACACGCACCCACGAGGCACCGAAATTCTCGTGGTCGTGGAAGGCAGCCTCCTAGTCGGGTTCGTGACGTCGAATCCAGACAACAAGCTATTCACCAAAGTGCTATACAAAGGAGATGTGTTTGTGTTCCCCATTGGCCTGATTCACTTCCAATTCAACGTAGGACATGGCCCAGCCCTTGCCTTCGCTGGCCTCAGCAGCCAAAACCCAGGCACCATCACCATTGCCAACGCTGTGTTTGGATCTAAGCCGCCCATCTCGCTTGACGTTCTCACCAAGGCCTTCCAAGTTGACGAGAAGGTCATTGAGGCTCTCCAGATGCAGTTTAAGGCCTAGGAACAATTGCAACTATGCAATGAAAAGGGCTTTTGAATAAAAATTTACAACTTTTTGTAACCCTATTTGTGTTTCATCCTTTCAACTTTTGTCATACTATCCAATATTGGAATAAAAATGGGGTTTTTCCCCTTCTTTTTAATCCCGTGCTTTCTTCTCTCGGGAGGCTCATTTCTTATTTCTAGCTTGTTTATTAGTATAAATACGATATTAACTATAATTTCAAAAGTCGTGATGCAGCGAGACTGAGAGGAGCATTTCTCGAGGTAGGATTGCCCAGATTGAGAAGGAATCACTTGGGTTTTTTCCGAACAAGAAGAATCGGAATTCTTCTCTTCGATGAGAGATAATCCTGGTTTTAGACACTTGTCTTACTCGAAAGTCGCCTCCCAAATCACGCTACCTGCAAAAGGAAAAACCCTTTATCTACGAGCAATAGCTGTTGACGTGAACAACTTTACATGACATCTTTTTCTCTCGTTATTGTAGTTCATTCCAAAGGAGAAATGAAGAAAATTTCAGTGATCTCTCAGAAATTTCCCTAGAAAGCATACTAGTGAAGACAAAACATGTTAACGCACATCTCTCTCAGTAGATTGTTTTTTAAGGATGTACTGAAACAAAATGTCAGGATATCAAATGTTGAGTTGAATTACATCGAACACTTTTAGTTCATCAGTTCTCTTAAAAACTGGACTGAATAAAACAAAATCAACCTGAATTTATAATTAATTTTAACCCATATTTATGCTTATAATACAATTATATATACACATATTTACTATATTTTTATTTTTATTTCATAATTATTATTTTTTATTATTTAATCTCCGATAACTCTTTAAAATAATTTTTAATTATTTGAAATGTAATTTTTAAAAATATAAATTAAAATTAAGCGAATTAAATATTTGAAAATAAATAAATAGTCTACCATTTAATACTATTATTTGATTTTAAAAGCACTTCTGTAGCAACTGAACAACGATTATGCACTTGTTCTAACCTATCGAACAAGTCAATTGTGTGAGATTTAGATTGCTGGAGCCTCAGAAAAGAATGTTACAGAGAAAAAAAAAAAAAAACTTATTAAATTAGATAATAATGATTTTTTAAAAATAAATAAAAATATTGAAAAAGAAGAAAAGGCCAACAAAATAGCAACAACATTCCTACAACGCGTAATGGGAGCAACAAAATTCAAAAACTTGTTTATCTCTCTCGTTCCCTCTGTCTAGTCTACCGCCCCAAATGCCCGAATCTCCCAAATAAGGCAATGCCGGAGAGAAAGTACACAACAGAATTGAGGGAGGAATTTTGAGTCGCCATTACCAGAGATTTCCAGAACGTGATCAAGCAATCAATAGAGTTTCACTGAGAAAAGCCGACCGTCCAGCCAGGAACAACAACAAACCGCCTCTGTTCTACTTCTTCAATCCAAATTCATACCACTATACGGTATAGCAAACGAATCAGAGCCTGCAGACACAAATTATTGGAGTTCCGTTTGTTTCCTCAATTCATAGATCCGTTTGATTCATTTCTACAATCGTCGTTTTCCTTTTTCATCAAGATTCATTGATTAAGGTTAGAATCCTCCGTAGTGTTTGCCTCTCGCATTTCTCTTTTTTCCTTTCTTTGCTTTGCGTCGTAGGAATAATGCGATTCCGTTTCGATTTTCTTCATCTGCTTTAAACTGCTCCATAATTATTCTGTTTCGAGAGAGAATCATCGATTAGTTTAATGTGTTTGCATTTTCCTTGGAACTTGCGCTTGTTGTCTCTTTGATCGTTCTTTTTAAGTTTTTGGATTCTGTTATTCAGAATGGCGATTCATTCAACACGAGCATTCGATAATTTATCTGCGTTCTTCAATAACTCTGTTATTCAATTGGAGTCTCAATTGCTTTGGCTATGGTGACGAGTGCTATTGAGTCTCTTCCTTCTGTTTGTGTTTTAGATTTAGGCGGAATGAATCTTTCGTTGCGTCAAGTTCGTTGGATTCACTCGCCGGGAAAAGAAGAGCGCGTATAACTTGGTAATGTTATTAAATCTTAAGATTTTTGTTCTTTAAAACTTACAATTATTTTTTCTTTTGGGTTGATTCATTGAAAATATCCTAAACGAATTCTTAAGCATAGGAAGTGGACGTGATTTTTGAATTCTTGCAAATGTGGGTTAGATTTTGGTTTTTATGCACAATATTGAAGTTGTTAAGAATAGGAGATATGGACATACTTGAATTGTAAGTAAATTTTGAAAAGAAAAAGAAAAGTAGATAAAAGTTAGAGAGTGGGAATGAAGAGACAAGAATTTTAGAAATTGAAAACTGAAAGATAGAAAAATGTTTGAGTCCCGTAAAAATTTGAAGAGCTACACGCTCCAAAGTAAATTTCCACTCAAATGCATATGTAAAAATATTTAAATGAGACAAAAAAGAAAAGAAAAGAAGAGATATATCATATTAATAGTAATAGTATTAAGGAGGAAGAGAAATATTTGAGAGAAGTTTTTTCTAGAGGGCTCACTTGGACAATTCGTAGTTGAGAATGAGGTGGATGCATCTTTTTCCTGAACGATAAAGATTTAAATATCTAATTGTAAAGATAAATAGATCATACTCAATAAATTAGACATCTATTAAAGAATAGCTTGATGGGCTCTTAAATGAATTATAAATGGTCAATCCAATTCATTCCTGGTTGAACTGAAATTGCTGTTTTTGTAGAATGTACAATAGCTCTTCCAGTCATAAGAGTTGTGGCAATATATTTGTGATATCACATACCCATGTTGAGTTTTTTTTTTTTTTCTTTTTTCCCAATCTTTTGGAGGACAACCCGCTGATTCTTTTGATTATGATTATTTTTATGCCTAACTACTTTCCCATGCGCAGCATTCTGTATTCCGTGGGTTAACATTAGATCGAGAAGTTTGAGGTGTCGGTTGCGCAGCATTCAGCATTCTGTATTCGGTAGTTTTTTAACATTAGATCGAGAAGTTTGAGGTGGCGGATGAACAGATTAGGATGAGCGGAGTGGCCATCCCGGTGGAATCCACATTTTCATCCACATCATTAAATGGGCCATCCTGAAAACAAATTATCCGACCTGGTGGGCTTGGTGAAGTCATGGATGCCATGGAGGTCCGACCCGGAAAATGTCTCGAGGGACTTTTGGATGCCCGACAAGAGCTGTAGGGTATGTTATGACTGCGACTCTCAGTTCACGTTTATCAACCGGCGGCATCATTGCCGTCGCTGTGGACGGGTTTTCTGTTCAAAATGTACTGCAAATTCCATTCCTGCTCCTTCCACGGACCCGACGAATTCTCGGGAGGATTCCGAGAAGATCAGAGTCTGTAATTATTGCTTCAAACAGTGGGGGAAGGAGCCATCTGTCATGCAAGATGGGGACAAAGCTACCTGCTCTGCTGTTAGTCTATCCTCTTCATCCACCAGCATTGGTAGCTCTAGGTCCGACTACACCTGTCATAGTGCAATCAGCAATGTTAACTCAACGCCTTGCTCAAATGATCGTCAATATTATGACCCGTATAGTTCTGGTGTCATAACTGATGAGCAAGATAATTTAAGGAATAGGAAGAGCATAAATCGCACTACGTCTCTCCTGACTTCATCATCCAGTTATTATGGCCATTACAGGTATTCTCAAGTGTTGATACAAGAGTTCAAATCTAATTTTTTATCAATTTTATTTCGGTCCCAACTAAAAAAAGGGTCCATTTTTAGTCTTTAAAATGAGATTTTTTTTAGCGCTTGAACTTAAAAAAAAAAAAAAAAAAAAAAAAA
>NW_019268519.1:5159437-5164184 GCF_002738365.1 Cucurbita moschata | reverse complement strand
AGTTTTAACTTAAAAAAAAAAAAAAAAAAAAAAAAACTTTATCATTATTTTATTTTATTTAAAATTAGATAGAGAACATTTAGTGAATGTTAATTACAGAAATAATGTAGTAAAAACTGAGATAATTATTTTTGTAAAAGTTTAATATTGAGAGAGTTGATCTCTAAAATAAAATATGAATTAAAATTTTTGTATTATGTTATTGTTGAACATAATGTTAGTAAAAAATCTTGTCTTCTAACTTTTCAAGTATCTTTGGCTTCTCAATTAGTATTATTGGAGGTTAGAGTTTGAATGGATCCTTATGATAAGTTCTAAACTAAAAAAAAAAAAAAAAAAGAAACCTTGTAAGCACGCTCGAATTATCTGTTAGATCTCTCTCTTAATTTGTGCGTGAGATGATGCTATTAGGACCTACGGTTATTCTAATTCTCTTGAAACTCTACCTGTGTCCTTATAGTCGCATTCTTACTTAATATGCATGCTATAGCTGATGCATGTCTTTAATTGTGAATACAGACGATGATATCATTTTCTGTCATGTATTGATCTGATGTTTGTATTCATATCATCGTTAATTGTTAATGCTTTTATATTTTAGTTATTTATTTTACTTTTGTATTTTCTTGTTAGGAGTGATGATGAGGAGGATGATTACTATTATGGAATGTATCGCTCAGACTCTGAATCCAGGCATATCTCCCAGTCTGATAATTATTATTGTGATGTTAACGCTGACGAAGGTTTAAAGCTTGATGGAGAAGACATCAGCAAAAAGGGTTCACCAGTGATGTTTGACAATCAGTGTCCAAGGGATAGTGAAGAATCTAGTGAAGACTCTGATGAAAATGATAAAGGCTCTGAATGTGATTTTCCTACTTATGCCATGCAAAATACGAATAATGAAGCTATGGATTTCCAGAACAATGGGATTCTCTGGCTTCCTCCAGAGCCAGAAGATGAGGAGGATGAGAAAACTCTTTTACTCGATGATGATGATGATTCCTGTGCTCCAGGTGAATGGGGATATGTACCTTCTTCCTTAGACAGTGGGGAATGTCCCGTGAAGGGAAGGTCAAGCGAGGAGCACAGGAAAACTGCAAAAAACGTGGTAGAAGGGCATTTTAGAGCTCTCGTTAGTCAACTTTTGGAGGCTGAGAATCTTCCTATAGGTGATGAACCCTATGAAGATGGTTGGTTAGATATAATAACATATCTGTCCTGGGAAGCAGCTGCAGTTCTGAAGCCAGATACGAGCAAGAGTGGAGGGATGGATCCTGGTGGATATGTTAAGGTTAAATACGTTGCTGGTGGAAAACGTAGTGAGAGGTAAGGCTACTCAATGGACCTATGAAGGTCCATAATATTGTATGGATATATGAATGTCAATTGATTGCTTGAAAATTGCTCAGTATTTGACTGAAGTATGAGGTTTATATGCCAGCAAGTTAGTACCTATTTTATGAAGGACTACAGGGTTATTTTCTTATGGGGCTATATTACTCCCATGATTCTTTTTCTGTTTTTTCATTAGTTATAGGTGTTTGTTTCCTTTGAACATTTGATGCATGTTCCATATTTTGAAATGCTTCTCTAGATTCAACCCAAGTAGTGCTTAATAGCGAATACGTTTTGTTTTACCACGTTGTATGAGTATGACTACATGTTGTGTGTTTCTTTTCCCATTGGAGTTATGGTATTGCGTTACTGTAAAGGGTTTTGGTTTGACATGAGTCTATTTCTTTTGCAGTATTATTGTTAAAGGCATCATTTGCAAGAAGAATGTAGCACACCGGCGGATGACGAGAGAAATATCTAAACCGTGCTTTTTCGTCCTAGGGGGAGCTTTGGAGTATCAACGTGTTACCAATCACTTGTCAAGTTTAGATACTTTGTTGCAGCAGGTTCAAACTGTTTACCCTTATCCTTTTCATTAGGTTTGTATATCGAAGTTTGATTCTGTAGATTTCTTGTACTTCAACCCTACGTCCGGTTGATGTACTCAGGTCACTAATTATGAATTTATGAAGTTTAGAATATTTCTTTTTCTTAATGGGTTCCTTGTATGTACATCCAGGAACTTGACCATTTGAAGATGGCTGTTGCTAAGATTGATTCCCATCATCCTAATGTTCTTTTGGTAGAGAAATCAGTGTCTCGCCATGCTCAAGAGTACCTTCTCTCAAAAAACATCACTCTTGTTCTAAATATTAAAAGATCCCTTTTAGAGCGTATTGCTTGCTGCACCGGGGCAAGTATAATTCCTACTGTTGATCATGTTGCATCGCTGAAGCTTGGTTATTGTGATGTATTTCGTGTGGAGACATTTGTTGAAGAGCATTATAGTGGTGATGGCCAAGCTGGCAAGAAAACAACGAAGACTCTGATGTTCTTTGAGGGATGTCCAAAGCCTCTATGTTGTACTGTAAGTCTATGCTATCAACCAGGAGAGATATGTTTTAAAAATGAGATTAAACGGCATAAGTAGTCATGCTCTTAATTATTTACTTCTTGTGAAAAAATACATATTTGTCTAAATAGTACATAGTTTTCATTTTTCATGACAGTGTAACTTTAAGTCATGAGAAAAAAGGGATTTAAATGCTTTCTGACACTTTTCTAAAAGTATCTTCTTGTAATTTTAAGTCCTGAATTATACAGATCTATTATAATAAATTCTCAGTTTTACATATCTCGGGTGAAAAGACCAGGACATTGGTATTGCTTGTTTTTAACCTGGGACATAATTCTAAAGGTTAAGTAATTATTGTTTGCATATTTGAGATATCACAATATTGATTGCTATATTTCTAGTGTTGTCTTCAATTAGTTGAGTTCTTATAGGATGTGTCAAATTGGCATGGTAATACTAATCTACAGTAGACTTTTTCAGTAGAACTAGCCTATGCTTTCCTCTGCAAAGTTACCTGAACAAACTTCTGAGATATAACTATCAGAGATAATGGAGACTAATTGTTTTGCCTTCAGATTTTGCTCAGGGGTGCCTGTGGAGATGAACTTAAAAAAGTTAAGCATGTTGTTCAATATGCAACTTTTGCTGCCTATCATCTGGCTCTAGAAACATGCTTCCTGGCTGATGAAGGTGCTTCAGTTCCAGAGCTCCCATTGAACTCCCCAATAACAGTTGCCCTTCCTCATAATCCATCAAATATAGACAGGTCTATCTCCGCTATACCTGGGTTTACTTGCCCTTCGCCAGACAAGTCTTCAGAGCCTAAACCTAGCATGGAAATTGGGCAATATGGAAAAGATGCTGTTCCGAATAGAGACTCATCTATAATTAGTAATAATGTCGTCAATTTGAACTCTTTAAGGCTGTTAAAGTCCAATGCTTCCTCCACTTCCTTGTCTTTTCTGAAGCAGGATGTTTCTATTTCCGACAATAATATGCTTTCCTCCAAATTTACCTCAGAGGCAAATATAAGTCTGGACAACAAAGATGATGATACAGTTCCTATCTCTGGTAAAGGTGAGGTTTCAAGTCAGCTTCGTAACTCTATTTATATAAGCAGCAATGCATTGGATGGAAATACCCAAGCTTCAAATGGTTCAACATCTCAAAGACCTGAAAGCTCTAGTACTAATCTAGTGACCACCAAATCTTCAAAGGAAGATTTCCCCTTGTCACCTTCTGACCAACAGAACATTTTGGTGTCTTTGTCAACACGTTGTGTGTGGAAGGGAACTATTTGTGATCGTGCTCATCTCTTACGAATCAAATACTATGGGAGCTTTGATGAGCCTTTGGGTCGGTTTCTACGGGATCGTTTGTTTGATCAGGTAATATAGTCTTCTAATGATTATTAACAATAGGAAGGAGATCGTAATATTCCTTCAGGGTTTGCCTGCCTTTTTTGAAAAATATGCTTATCCGTGTCTCATATAAATAAAAAAGAAAAAAGTATCAGGTAGTAAAAGATTTTTTCTTATCTGAAAGTGTTATCATTACTATCATTCATCTTCTTGCAGAATTATCGATGTCGTTCGTGTGGTATGCCCTCTGAGGCACATGTGAATTGTTATACACATCCACAAGGCAGCCTTACAATATCTGCTAAGAAACTCCCAGACTTTTTCTTACCAGGAGAACCCGAAGGTAAAATTTGGATGTGGCACCGGTGTCTGAAGTGCCCTCGGACCAATGGCTTCCCACCAGCCACTCGGAGAGTTATTATGTCTGATGCTGCCTGGGGTTTATCTTTTGGTAAATTTTTGGAGTTAAGCTTTTCAAATAATGCAGCTGCCAGCCGTGTTGCAGGTTGTGGCCATTTCCTTCATAGAGATTGTCTCCGGTTCTATGGGTATGATTTATATAGTTTTATTTCTCCAGCTCTGAAGTTTGATTCACATATCAGTTCGAGCATGACAATAAATTAACTAGTTTACTTTATATATGATTTTTAATTTCCTAAACGTTGTCTATGTGATATTTACAATTCATTATCGAAATGGAAATCACATGAGCTCCACAACTTTGAAAGCTGGAGGAAGAGATGCTTTGGACGGTTGGATTAAACTTGTTACTGCATTACTATCATCATCCTTTTGAACTAACGTTTTTTCTTTGTTATTTTTCTTTTTAAGACTAGAAATTTCTATTTATAAATTGAAAATATTATGCATTAAATAGTATAAGCTCGGAAATCTTTTCTTAAAGAATCTGTTTTCTCAAAAAAAAAAAAAAAAAAAAAAAAAAAAAAAAAAAAAAAAAAAAAAAAAAAAAAAA
>NW_019268519.1:5147514-5158682 GCF_002738365.1 Cucurbita moschata | reverse complement strand
AAAAAAAAAAAAAAAAAAAAAAAAAAAAAAAAAAAAAAAAAAAAAAGAAGAAAGAAATAAAAGAGAAAGGAAAGAATGCATTAATACCTTTCAGACACTACTACATTATTCACTTTGGACATGATTTTTCAATTGTCATAGAAGTGTTTCCACTCGACGGTCATACAAAGCTTTTAGACCACCTTTCTGGTTGTTCTATTTGTGTGAAATTTTGGAAAACTTCTAAATATTCTTCTATGGGGTTAGGATCCTCATGGATCACATTATGTGCCTGCGCCTGCGCCTGCACCCTGGTCCTCAGTTACGGAGGAGCTTTCCTGTTTTCTGGTATGATTAATGTAGACAAACAGGAGATCTTTTTGTGATCCCGAACATTTATTTGGCTTTTGGTTGGAAACTTACTATTTGTATTCTTCCATTGATTGGAATGGAAGTTTTGTTAATTTCCTGCTAAAGAAAAAGGAAAAATGCTCGAAAATTCAGTTAAATAGGATCGTTCTTATCTGTTTCTGTCATTCACATGTGCAGGTTTGGAAGAACGGTTGCATGTTTCCACTATGCAGCAATTAATGTTCAGTCTGTTCATATCCCGCCGTCCCTAATTGAATTTTACCATAATAATCTGGAGTGGATTAATAAGGAAGCAAATGAGGTACAACGACCTTTAATTCAACTTCAGAAGGCTTAAAGCCACTGATTTTAAATTTTTAAGACTAATCAGTTTTTGGTCGCTTCTACTAGGTACATAACAGGGCTGAAACTCTATTTGCTGAAGTATGTAAAGCTCTTCCTCTGATTCCAAAGCATGAATTGGGCTCAGAGCAAGAAGATTTTGGGGTAAATGAATTGAACCATTACATTCAAGAACTAGAGCAAATCATTATCATGGAGAAAGAAGATTTTGAGGTAGGATTAGGGTTTTATTTTTAATTATATCTTAATTTGGAATCTGATTATAACACATTATGCTCGTTTTGTGAGGGGAAGTTGTTTTATGATATCTGTTGAAACTTCGCCATATGCATTCATGTGCATTTAATGGCTTGATCCACTTGTGGAAGGAAAGTATCTATGAACTTGATTCACTAATCCTATCAGCAAATATGAATCCCTTATTTGAAATATAGAATTAAATAGTTTTATTTGGGATCCTTGACTAAAGATGGTCTTAATTTGTAGGCCAACAAACAAATTTTCTATTATGCAATATGGATTATTATTATAGGCCAATGATGTTTCTAGGTTGTCATTTTCCCTGCATTGTAAAACTATCTTTGTGGGGAAGGAAGCTTTATGCTTTGGTTCTTCTGACTTATTCCAACAAGTTATTATAGGTGCATTTTAATGAAGTACTATCTGGAGAGACGACAGTTGGCCAGCCTACAGTTGATATTTTTGAGATCAATAAACTGCATATGCACATTCTCTTTCTTTCATATATTTGGGTTCAGCGCTTAAGTTACGCAGTCACTTTGAGAAGGAAGAATTCCCCATATAGTTCAAGCAATGACCTTCTAACACTGGATGAAAGAGGAATTGAATCAGTGGAAGAGTTTGTGGAATTTACTCTGGGATTGGGACAAGATGATTTCTTTGGTGGTTGTGATAATGATTCTCTACCTTTAGAGTCAAAACATGAGATTGATCTTGGAAGAGGAGGTAATTCAGGCCAAATTAGCCAGTTGAACGAAACGGAGAGGGAAAAGGATATTGACCTTGGTGTACTGGAGGATGATCTTTGTCTTTCTCCAGTTATGCCTCAAGATGTTGAAATTTCCATGCGAAGGGCGAATTCAGAGGGAGATTATCCAATTATGGCTGATTTATCTGATACCCTTGATGCAGTTTGGAAAGGTGTAATGCACCCGAATAGTGCAACATCAGATAGTAGTTATTCGCGAACTAATTCTGCCATTCTGGAGCCATTGGTAGGACAGTCTGATATGGAGAAGTGTAATGCCAACTTAGTTGGAGCAGAGACAGCTCGTCTTCTTCATTCTGCCTTAGTTTTAACAATGGTTGATTCTGTCGAGACATCTACAAGTTTGGTATCGATGCCTTCTTCAGCATATAATACAAAGATTTCGTTGTTGAATATCCCAAAGCCTGACATTGGCAACTATGATCCTGCCTTCATTTCATCGTTTAGGGAATTGGAAAAACAAGGGTATCTTCGGCTTCTTATGCATGTTGGTTCCACTGATACTGTTGTTCCTGTCTATGATGAGGAGCCCACTAGTATTATTGCATATTCATTGCTTACGCCAGAGTATAATGCTCAGATGTCTGAGCCAGAGAGGGTACTAGAACCTGTGAATACTGCACGCTCCTTGCCTATTATTGGTTCAGCTAAAATGAACTCAATTAAAACATGTGATGAAGAAGCTACAGATGCCTACCAAACTCTTCGATCCAAGGAAGAGACCATTTTATCCATGCCTAGACCCGAAAGTCTTCAGTTTGAGGATCTACTTTTGTTCACTCAGGATTTGCATACAAGAGTTTGTTTTGTAAATGAGACTCCTTTGGGGCCGGTGAAATACACCATAACCTGCTACTTTGCTAAGCGGTTTGAGGCATTACGAAAAAAGTGTTGCCCTTCCGAGTTAGATTATGTAAGGTCTATTAGTCGTTGTAGGAGGTGGGGAGCCCAAGGTGGCAAAAGCAACGTTTTCTTTGCAAAAACTTTAGATGAGCGGTTTATTATCAAACAGGTTACAAAAATTGAGTTGGAATCATTCTTTCAGTTTGCACCAGCTTATTTTATATATTTGTCTGAAGCAATACGTACAGGTTGCCCAACTTGCCTGGCAAAGGTCGTGGGGATGTATCAGGTACGATATTTTTTTAATTTTCTTCTATTGTAGTTGTTGATGGACCTTCTCTTTGAAAAATAGAAATGATACAATGTGGCCTTTTTTTCTTTTTTTTTTTCTTTTTCTAAATCAAACTTTGTTTGACGAGGAGATAGATTTTCATTAATTTTGTAAATTAGAAGTTTTTTTCGAGTCAAATAAGTTTGAGAAATCACAATTGTATTTGAAACCTCGTGTAATTATTTCAGTTGGGAAATAACATCTTGAAACTTCGTGTATAATTATCTTCTTGGGTTTTTCTCGTCTTGAAGGTGTCCTCAAAGCATCCAAAGGGAGGAAGAGAATGCAAGCTTGACATTTTAGTGATGGAGAATCTTCTGTTTCGGCATAATGTGACACGACTTTATGATCTAAAAGGGTCTTCTCGATCGCGCTATAATTCAGACACGAGTGGAAAAAATAAAGTTCTTTTGGATCAGAATCTGATTGAATCTATGCCAACCTCTCCAATATTTTTGGGCAGCAAGGCGAAGCGGTTGTTAGAAAGAGCTGTTTGGAATGATACATCATTTTTAGCTGTAAGTTTAATTTATCTTTTTTGGCTCATCACATTTGATTTTCCAGGTTTTAATGTTCTCAACTGAGGTTTCTTAATTCAATTTACGTCACTTCAAACATCATTAGCGTTTCTTACTAAATATCGTATACATGAATGAGCATCTCTATTTTAAGTCTAGCATGATATCTAGTTGAACGAGGGTTATTTTTCTATATATATACACAACGCTAGTACTATAGGTTACTGATAGGAATGCTTGGGTAGAATTAGGATTAGGTTTTACACAAATTCAAAATTCTTGAAAGATTTCATGAACTTTTTAAAATCACAAGCCGAACACACTTGCCAAGCATCCATCCATTTTCGTGTGAAATTATATGGCTGACATATATTATCTCAAATTGCTGTTGCAGTCAATTGATGTCATGGACTACTCACTATTAGTTGGCTTAGATGAGGAAAAGCAAGAGCTGGTTGTGGGGATTATTGATTTTATGAGGCAATATACTTGGGATAAACATCTTGAAACTTGGGTGAAGAACTCTGGCATTCTAGGTGGGCCCAAGAACGCTGCTCCTACTGTGATCTCACCTCATCAATACAAGAAACGTTTCAGAAAAGCTATGACTACATATTTTCTTATGGTTCCTGATCAATGGCCTTCCTCAACAGTCAGCCCTAGCGAGTCCCACCCCGATCTCTGTGAGGAAAACTCAGAACCTGAGCATTCATGGGATGGGTAAGTTCGCAACTATTTTTGATATAGGTGAATACAATTGGTGCACCAACTTTTTTGATCAATGATTTGAACCACTACTGGTTCTTTTAAAATGGCAAAAAGGTTTTCTCAATGTTGTTATTTTTAGTGCTTTTGGCCTGACTAAAAGCACTTTTTGTTATACTCAAAAGCATTTTCACTCAAATTTATCGTGTTTGGAAGTAACTTAAAAAGTACTTAGAACAAAGTTAGCAAGTAAAATATTTTGTGAGAAGTACTTATAGTGTTTATACATACCCGCATGTGTATTTGTCACTTGTTTTACCATTTTATTTGGATGAATGATCAAATTCTTCTTATCAAAATTTAATTACTAGATGACAGTAAAGTTTCAATTATCATTTTAGTAGCCTACTTTAACATTTTGTTTGTTTGTTTGTTTGTTTGTCTTCAGCAAACCTTATAGGTATCAGAGTGATTGATGAGAAGGTAAAACAGGGTGTCATTTTGTGTAGAATTACTCGCTTGGGGTAAACATGTTGCGTAGAACATAGCCCCAATGAGCCTAGACATGGAAGTAAGTACCCATCTTTGACATCAAATAGCGAGGGTAGTTTTCACTTTATGGACGCGCTTCTCCCTCGTCGAGTTCCCTCTCCCCTTCTGTAAACCCGAAACTGCAGTAGAAGGCGAAAATGGCTTTACATGGAGAGGAAGGATAGCTCTTATTATAACACGACAAACTTTGTTGTAGAAGCATGAACCATGGCTTAACTTCAGGTCTTGCAAAGATTACGACGAATCGTGCAACCGTTTGAGTCGATCACATGGTATATCAGAAGGCCATTGCTCTTGTGAATAGTAGTAAGAAAAAGCATAGTAAATTATTCTTTGTTCTTTCTTTTTCTTTGCCCTTGAGAAGAAGATGAGTGTCTTTACGTTACCTCATCTTCTATCTTTTGGAGACTCATTGATAGCTTTGGTAGATGGCATTTGTTAAGCTAAAACTTCTCTCCCTTTCGAGAAATACGGCATTTTGTAGAGGGCGGTAGCATTGTCGATTATACAGAGAGCATATCTACGTATAATGTAAATGACTTTCGATGATTCATTTTAACCAAGACTAATAAGCTAGTAAGATTGTTTCCGATTCCTTATCATTTGAGGCATTTTATGAGAAATGAAAATTTATATGGTTGTAGAAAGGGTATTCTTTTGGATGATTGTTGTGCTTATGTTCTTATATATATCATCTCGATTTTTTTTCTTTTTCTTTTTTTATCAATATCTTTTCTCCATCTTAGACATCTCATTGAACCTCAAGACCGTTATTACAATTTTTTTTTAATAGAATTGATTATTAGTTTAAATGAACGAATGGTTAACTTTTGAACAAAATTTGTATATTCGTAATTTCTCGGTATAACTCCTATTTTGGTGTATGATGCTAATGAATATTTCATTTTAAAACATTTATTTAGTCCTTTTTTTTAAAAGAATTATTATAATTTTTTTTTTTAAGTTCAAGAATTAAAATAGATTATTTTTTAGAAATAAAATTAAGGCTTAATTTTTTTAAAAAAATTAACCAAAAGTTTAGACAACAAATTTGAAATCAATTACTTGTGAAAAGGTTTTAATTGTATTTCAACTCTTAAACACTCATCAACCATGCAAATATGAAAAATATAATAATAATAATAATAATAATAATAACAACGAAATAAAAATCACCCACTATGGAAATTTTTTTAGAACTTAAATCGGGTAAGAAAGCATAATCAAAAGAAGATGGAAAGATTTTCAAATAAGTATATTGTGATGAATGAATCATACGAACATGTTGAAAGCCAAGATTGGAAGCGGAATACAGAGACTTCTATCTAGACCATGTTACGATGTTTTAAAAAGGATAGGTCTCATGTAGATGTGTAATTGCATTACATTACTCTAATAATCAGCTACTTACTGAGTATGTCTTATAAGACTCAAACCAATATTCAAGCTACATGCTACTCTTATATTTTAGATAAAGATAAAGTATTCATGCATGAATCCCGACCATGCTAGACCATGCTAGAATGACTAAGAAAACTAATTTAGTATAGTAGATGCATTAATTTAGTATGAAAAAAAAAATCACATTCAAACCTCGTCAGAAATCGTTTGGAGTTTAGGGTTTCAACGATGTATTATTTTCTTAAATTCCACCCCACGCATCCCTCTCAACACACTCTCTATTAGAATTGAAATGCAATTTAATTTAGGTTAAAAACTATGTAATCTTTATAAATCTCGTAATATTAAGATATATTTAATAAATGATAAGATTAGATGGAACTAATTGCCATTCATAAAAATTAGGGTATTTTCTTGTTGGGTTATTGCATATATAGCAATTTAGACCCAAAATAACTAGTAAAATTAGCTCAAAGATTTTTTTTAATAAAAAAATCTATCAACATATGGTGTGTTTAGCATGACTTGTGTGACTCGAATTCACCTACTCCACAACTAAGCGTGTTTGATTTAGAAAAATTTTAGGTTGGACGGTCTCTCGAGAATTGATCGTCAAGTGTCGAATCCAACTTTTGAGTCTTGGGCTCGAGGTGTTACATGGTTAACAACATCTATAATCAATCTTTTTTTTTTTTTTTTTTGACAGTATGTGGGTGGGAGATCAAACCACTAACTTTTTGGTCGATTGTACACGTTGTTCTGCTGGTTGAGCTATGTTCATGTTACCCTTTAATACGAGAACTAAGGTGTCTCAATCATACAATATGAATTTCAAAGAAGCTATGAGAGAATGCTGTTTAAATTAGCACGAGATAAAGTCAAATTTTCATTAAAATTGAACTCAAGTTACAATAAATGCCACGAGAATCATTACAAATTATGGTCACAAGGGATTCCCACCTAGATTTATTCTTAGATCATTACAAATTTATGATAAATAATTGAAATCTAGATTTGTTGTGCTTGTTAATGTGTTTTAAGTTTTAAGATTTTTTTTTAAATACTAGATTACGTTTAGGCTAATTATGGTCATGAATTATGAACGTTACAACTCTTGAAATACCTCATGGATGGTCAAGAATCTCATTTTGAGGCTATATAAAATCATCTATGTTGTCTTTGTACCGTAGATTTGAAAGATATAGTAAAAAGAGCATTCGTGTTTTTAGCTAAATGCTTCTTTACAATTCTACCTAATTTAGATCACATGATCAGAATCCTTCGAGCTTAACTTATCAATTTAGTTACGAAATAATTCGAATTCAAACAAGTGTTCTTGACTTTAGATATTCGATCAACAAGGTAATCCAAATCTTACTTCTCTCGTAGTGCTTTCTCTTGAGTTGATTCCTTATCAGTAAGCTCGGTATTAAAGATAATTTTACAAATGAAAATGAACCTCCATCTTTTATCTTAGTTGTACCATAAATTATATACTTATTTTAGAAAAAAAAGTAGCATTTGATTTAGTAGGGGGTGGTTGAAGAAAGTGTTCTTGCTGAAATATTAATCAATAGAGTAGTGGAGTTTTGGGCATTCTAATTTTGTAATGTTTTCAATTTTTTTTTAAATTTAATTCCACTTAATAACTTTTTTAAAGATTATAAATTGATAAATAGAGGGTTGGATGAATGCAAATTTAGATATCAGAGGCATAAGAGTGAGTATCAACATCAAGTATGAAGTTGGGCGCTGTGGTTTGTTCTTCATCCATCTTTCTGTTCATTCTGCATGCAACAATCTGTGCATGGGGTTATGATCCAAGTCCTCTTCAAGACTTTTGTGTAGCCATTGATGATCCTGATCACTACAACTCTGCTGGTAATCTCTTAATTTTCACCGTTTTCTTTTCTCGTTCTCGTATATATCTATTTTTAGAGATGTCGAAAGGGTGGTAAAGAAATCGGGAAGCCGTCTGCGCTTTCTATTTTATTTCTCGTCTCCATGAAATTCTCAATATATTTTTGTAGAGATTAGGACGTGAATTCCTCGGAGAATTCGAAGGAATTGGGTTCTCTTGAGGATTTTTTTTTTCTCAATGGAGTTAGAGACATGTAATAAAGATTTAATCGAGTCTATTCAATTCTGTAGATGAAAAATGAATGCTTCTTTAATTTTTTTAGTCTTTGATTGTGTAATAAGTTCAATTAAAACATTTTGAACATCATGGTCTTTATCATGTTTCTTCGTTCATGCCTCGTTTAAATAGGTTGACAGCGATACGTAATAGGCTAAAGCAGACAATATCTATTAGTGGTGGTCTTGGGCTATTACAAATGATATTAGAGTTAGACACCGGGCGGTGTGCTAGTAAAGACGCTAGATTTTCAAGGGGGTGGTTTGTGAGATCCCACGTCGGTTAGGAAGGGGAATGAAACATTTCTTATAAAAGTGTGAAAACTTCTCTCTAATGGATGCGTTATAAAATCGTGAAGTTAACAAGGCCTCCAAAGGGGGTGGACCGTGAGGTTCCACGTTGGTTGGAGAGGGGAACGAAGCATCCCCAATAAGGGTGTGGAAACCTCTCTTAACAGCGACGTGTTATAAAACTGTGAGGTTGACAACGATATGTAACGGACAAAAATAGACAACATCTACTATTTACACTTATGAAAAGTTATTTTCGATGAAAATGTTATCAAATCCAACATATTTTAAACTTGTTTTTGGTTGAGTATAGTATTTGTGAACGGGAAGTTCTGCAAGGACCCGAAGCTAGTGAAAGCCGAAGACTTCTTATTCCAAGGACTCAACATTCCCGGAAGCACAAACAATCGACAAAACTCAAACGTGACACTAGTAAACGTCGACCGAATCCCCGGACTGAACACCCTCGGCATCTCTTTAGCTCGTATTGACTACGCTCCATACGGGTTAAACCCACCTCACACGCACCCACGAGGCACCGAAATTCTCGTGGTCGTGGAAGGCAGCCTCCTAGTCGGGTTCGTGACGTCGAATCCAGACAACAAGCTATTCACCAAAGTGCTATACAAAGGAGATGTGTTTGTGTTCCCCATTGGCCTGATTCACTTCCAATTCAACGTAGGACATGGCCCAGCCCTTGCCTTCGCTGGCCTCAGCAGCCAAAACCCAGGCACCATCACCATTGCCAACGCTGTGTTTGGATCTAAGCCGCCCATCTCGCTTGACGTTCTCACCAAGGCCTTCCAAGTTGACGAGAAGGTCATTGAGGCTCTCCAGATGCAGTTTGAGTAGGGGATATAGTTCCTATTTTGAACCAAATAAAATGGCCATTGAAATAAAAGTTGGTGTATAATGGATTATATATGTATTTTATGTATTGAACGATGATATCTATTCCTTTGCTCGGAGTATTAATTAGATTACGTAATGCATTGGCTATGACTTCCTTTGTTGTTTCGTTTTGATACTATGTGGGTATGAATTTGTATTTTAGATAACGAAGTTTGAGTTACTTTGATCAATGACGTTCTATAGTTAATTCATACGAAGGTTGACTTAGGGTTTTCGATTTATGAAAAGATTGAACCATGCATTGGGTTGTAGGTGTGCGAGATGTGTCACAATCGCACTCTTACGATAGCAGAATAGCCGTTGTGTGGTACTTGTTGTAACTCAATGAACAAGTCAGTCGTGAGAAATTCAGATTTCAAGGACAACGTTGGAGTATACTCGAGCTCGAGCACGTGAGTGAGAATATACGTTGAAAACAATTTGATAGAAAGTAATGTTATAAGCTAAAAGTGATTAGGCAACAACGACTTTGATAGCATATAACCCGGGTAAGAGGGAGAGACAACTAGTCATATTCCCTGTAGTACATTTTGGGGCATTTTAGTTCTGGCTGGTGTAGACATGATTTTAGTGAAGGGTCATACATCTCTATATTAACACAACATGAAATAGTAAAGATCTATCTAAAGATGAAAACATGTAAAAGGGGTTTGGAACGGGCATGCTGCTATGGACAACATGTCCTTGACAAACATGATTGGAACATCCGACACGGCCATAGATAACACTCTTTGAATAAGTATGACTGTGACAAGGTGCACACCCATATATGCATGGCTCAACGGGAGGTAGACTTTTGGATCTTTTGGTCCAATAACCTCTTTATCTGCGTCCAATCTCGCCTCGAGTCATGTATACTTCTAGTTTAGACTTCATTAGTCTTTTACCCTTTTGAGTTTGTTCGTATTATCCAAATTTCGGAGCGAAAATTACTTCTACATTATCTCAAATTTAAAAATTAATTGATTTTTTTTTTTTGGCTAGATTGACCAATCAAGAGTTGGTGACCGAAAGACCAATAGAAAACTAAAAACGTAACAACTAACGTCACCTAACGTTTAACTTTTCCAATAGATTAAAAAATCTGAAATTTTATTGTATTAATTTTGTAAAAATCAATACACGTAGCCTACCAGCTTCTGCCTTGATTTGTCCTCGAACCACCTGTAGATGTATCGTTTTGATATCATTTGTTATGACCCATATACAGGACTCGGGATCAGGATTTGAAATATGGACTCGACATCTGATGACCCCAATATTCCCTACATCCTTTGCGACATGGTCATGTATCTACATTCCCCGTTTCTTAGAAGTGAAGACTATCCCTACAAACCAACATGAGTCTTTCCAACATGTTTTGTCCTCACTCACATGCATCTTAGGAAAATTTTCAAGTAAAACACGCTTAACAATGAAGTTCCTATGATTGAGTCACTGAAAAGAAACGTGTACCTTATTAATATAGACAGTAACTTTCAATTCTTTTATACTCATCCTATCCTTATGATCGTTCTCATTCAGATATAGTCTTGACTCATTGATATACTTCTGATTTACTCAGAAGTCTCCTATCTCATCTACGGTTAGTATTTAAAGTCAGATTATCCAAATATAAACAATTACAACAACAAAATAACAACAAAAACTACAATATTTTTCACCTCAAACAAAATTTTTATAACATTATTTAAGAAAAAGAATTCAAACACTAAAATTAATATTTTGAAACTTGGAGAATCCAATGATCATAACAAAAAAAAAAAAAAAAAAAAAA
>NW_019268519.1:5134944-5146467 GCF_002738365.1 Cucurbita moschata | reverse complement strand
AAAAAAAAAAAAAAAAAAAAAAAAAAAAAAAATTAAGAAACGAAGAACATATAGAACCATCCTAAACATTAATTGGGTGAAAGAAATCAATTAAACCTAAATCATTTGACAAAGCAAATCATTGAATGACATGATATTGATAATTTCAATGCCATTATTAATAATAGCCAGCTTTTAAGTTAAAAGACAATATTAAGAATATGCCTATTAATACTCACTTTAATTCCTCGATATTAACTATAGACCTCTCTATGCTATAAATAACTCTTCCCATCCTCATTTCTTGAAAAAAAAAAAATGAAAAATAGTAATAATAAAGTTTCTTAGGCTATATTTGAAGCATGAGAGTTAGGTTCTTTCGTTCTTTAAAGGTTGGTTTATTCGTTACGATCGTCGTTCTTCAGGTTTCTCCGCTTAATTCAGTTTTGCAATACTCGCCCGATGATCCATTGAGTAAGAATCTCTTTCTTCTTCTTTTATCTCTTTGTATTGTCCCTTTTTGTTCTAATTTTGTAGATTTTTTTATTAATGAAGATTACCTTAAACGAGTTGAATTATCGAGTTGATATGTTTGCTTCATGCTATTTTTAATGATGTATTAACGGTAATATGAAGTAGGCTTGTTTCGTCGTAGGTTATGGCGTTTGCATTGAATAAAGACTAAAATTTCATTGTACGTTTGAGCAGACATCATAGTTGCATCGTACGTTATGGTGTATATGTTTTGAGTAATGGCTAAAATTTCATCGTACGTTTGGAGTAAACATTATGGTTTCATCGTTATGACGTATGCATTGAATAATGACTAAAATTTCATTGTACTTTTGAGCAAACATCATGGTTTCATCGTACGTTATCGTGTTTGCATTGAATAATGACTAAAATTTCGTTGTATGTTTGAGCAAACATCATAATTTCATCGTATGTTATGACGTTTGCATTGAATAATGGCTAAAATTTCATCTTACGTTTGAGCAAAGATCATGGTTTCCTCGTACGTTATGATGTCTGTATTGGCAAACATCATGGTTTCATCGTGCGTTATGGCGTTTGCATTGAATAATGGCTGAAATTTCATCTTACGTTTGATCAAACATCATGGTTTCATCGTACGTTATGATGTCTGTATTGAATATTTGAGCAACAACATGGTTTCATCGTGCGTTATGGTGTTTGCATTGAATAATGGCTAAAATTTCATCTTACGTTTGGTCAAACATCATGGTTTCATCGTACGTTATGATGTCTGTATTGAATGTTTGAGCAAACATCATGTTTTCATCGTACCGTTATGGCTTTTCCCTAGGCAATTGCATCTTGGACTTCAACACATTCCCCTACGAGCCAACAGGCATATGTACAAGCGAGGACGACGACAGGCTATATCTCTGGGACGCGATCTACACAACCCGGTGTTGCCGCAACGCCCTCACCGCAGCGGCCAAGGCCTTAGCTCTCAACATCAATGCCACAGCAACACCAACAACCCTGTTCCTCCCACAGCCGCAATGGGCCAACTGCACAGGCCCCTTCTCACGCCAGCCCTCCGTCTCCCTCCAAGGCTGCGGCCTACAGAACATGTTCGCCGGCGGCAGCCACTTCTCCACGCTCCTCTACCTGCCAACACTCCTCCAGAGCAAGGTGTACGAGGCGGCCGTTCGGAACTGCTCAGGGTTTGACGGCGGAGGGTTCGATGGGGTGTGCAGTGGATGTGTGACGGCTGTGGCGGCGGTGCGTGGGGCGGTGATGGATGAGTTTGGGATTCGGAGGGAGGATAAGAATGAGAATGCTGCTATTGGGTTTTCCGCCGTTGTGGCGGTTGCCGCCGGGAGGATTGGGAATTCGACTGATTTTGATGCCATTTTTCAATGCTTGTCTGCTTCCGACACATTGAGTAAGTTATTAATTATGTTTTTTCTTAAATTTCCTTAAAAAATTTTAAGTTTTAAAAAATAGTCTAACCCAACTCCTACCGGAAATTGTCCATTTTGACTTGTTGGCCCGTTAGATAGAGAAGTTTTTACACCTCGTAGAGAATGTTTAGTTTTCCTCTACAACCGATGTGGAATCTCACAATCCACTCATTCAGGAGTCAGCGTCCACGCTGTCACACCGCTCGTTGATACCATTTTTGTAATAAATTTTGTAGAAAAACTATTAGTATTTTGTTTAAAAAATACTCGTGAAAATTAATTTTTTTAAAAAAATACCCTTAGTACAATATCTAAAAATAACCTATAAAATTTTAAAATTATTACGAGCACCCTTAACTTTTAACCAGACACCACGAATTTAGCGGTATTAATGTTACTTTTGAAAATTACAGAATATTTTTAAACTTTTTAAAAAATCGAACCATATTAATCAAACTTTTAAAAGTATTTTTAAAACTATTTTTACAAAGTTAAAAAATATTTGAAATCCAAAATTAAAATTTTAAGGATATTTATGTTTTTTTTTTTTTTTAACTTTCAAAAAATTTAATTTTTAAAAACTTTTAAATAATTTATTTATTTATTTTTTTTGCTCCAAATTTAAGAGTGATTTTAGTTTAAAATTAAAATAATACATATAGTAATCTCTTTTTAAAATTTTGATATTTACAAGGAATGCTTTAAAATAATTTTATACCTTCAAAGCTTCTAATCTTGTTTTTTATGTTTTGGCTTGTACCAGTTTCTGGCTACTTCAAAATCAAAGGTAAGAGTTCCGACATTATTCTCGGATTCATATTAAATTAAGATATAACATATTTCATTGTTTTAATCTATCGAATAATTTGTACGATTTCGTATCAATAGATTCGGTAGCGAAGGCCTTAGTATCTGCCATAGTAGGTGTGCTAGTTCTACTACTCATTGTCCTTCTAGTAAAGCATGCAACCAAGAAGAACAAGAAAACCAAACCATGTGCCTCGAATGACACATCGATATGGTCGGGACTATACCGGTTTACAAAGGATGAGATCAATAAGGCACTCGACTTCGGGAACGAGAGGACGAGTCTAGGTCGGGGTAGTGCCGGGCAAGTGTACAAGGGTATGCTACCGAGCGGACAGCTAGTAGCGATCAAGAAGATATTTCAAAGCAACACTTCAGATTCATTCATTAGAGAAGTTGATGGGCTGTCTAGGGTTAGGCATCCCAATTTGGTGTGCCTCTTGGGATGTTGCATTGAGAATGGGGAGCAATATCTTGTGTATGAGTATTGTGAGCAAGGCAACCTGGCTCAGCATCTCATGAGTAAATATTACTTTCCCTTTTCTATTCTCTTCTTTTATTTTGTTAATTATTTGATTACGTGAGATCCCCACGTCGGTTGGAGAAGAAAACGAAGCATTTTTTAAAAGTGTGGAAATCTCTCTCGAGTAGACGCGTTTTAAAACTGTAAGGTTGACGGCGATATGTAACGGACTAAAGTGGACAATATCTGTTAGTAGTGGGCTTGAGCTATTACAAATGGTATTAGAGTCAGGTTACTTGGAGGTGTGCCAACGAGGACGTTGGCCCCCAAGGGGGTAGGTTGTGAAATCTCACGTCGGTTGGAGAGAGGAATGAAACATTTCTTAAAGGTGTGGAAACCTCTCCCTAGTAGACGGGTTTTAAAACCGTGAGGCTGATGGCGATACGTAACAGACCAAAGCAGACAATATCTTCTAACAGTGGGCTTAAGCTGTTACAACTGATATTAGAGCCACGTTAGGTGTGCCAGCGAGGACACTAGCCCCCAAGGGAGTGGATTGTGAAATCCCACATCCAGAGGGGAACGAAGCATTTCTTAAGAGTGTGGAAACCTCTCCCTAATAGACGGATTTTAAAACCGTAAGGATGACGACGATAAGTAACAAACTAAAGTAGACAATATCTACTAGTAGTGGATTTTGTCTGCTACACATTATTTGTGTTTTTTTAACTAATATGATTTAGAAGGATAAATGTGTAAAATCATTAAACCCTAGAGACGTACAACCAAACCCTAAACCCTAATTAGTGAATTTCGAGATATTACGTCGGTCCATGTTGAGCTTATATTTTCAAAATGTGATGATATTTTTCAGGAAAAGATACATTACTATCATGGGAAACAAGAGTAAAGATTTTAAGACAGTGTGCCCTTGCACTAAGGTATCTTCATCAACGTGCAGATGGCTGCATTGTCCATAGAGACATTAAGGTACAACCTTAATTTCATTAGCATAAAAGACCACTCCACGTGCGTTAACGAACGTAACGTGATTATCAAACGAACCCAAAATGATTATCAAACACGGGACAATTTATGATTTCTATAGTGTATTTATTAACGATATGTACGACTTTTTCAGCTCACGAACATACTTTTGACTGAGAAATTAGACGGGAAATTGTCGGATTTTGGGTTGGCAAGGATGTTGGGAATGGATGAGACCAAAGTGTTCACAGATGTTAGGGGAACCATAGGGTATATGGACCCTGAATACATGAGCAATGCCAAGCTCACTTGTGCAAGTGATATCTATAGTTTTGGCATTGTGGCTCTTCAGCTTCTATCAGGTCAAAAGGTCATTGATTTGGATCTTGATGCAAGAGATCAATTAACAAGAAAGGTATGCACTTCGGTTTCTTAAGTTTATCGTATATATTGTGATCAGGGTCGTTGAAATTTTTAGGGTTTTTCTTTCTAAATACGATCGAACGGTATACGATGGTAAAGCCACATGCAAAAACCTAGTCGGGATTTGGCAAAGTCTGATAGAACTGTAAACCCTAAAAAGGATCGAGTCAAGCTAGCTCGATTGGTTAGAACTTTTTCATGATGGGTTTAGTTTTCGAATAGTTGGTTTGTTTGATTTGGATAAACGCTCACATATCTCAATTTCTAACGTGATTATTCCGAGAATATCCTAACTTGTATGGAAATTTCATTGCAGGCTAAGGATGTAAACATGGGGTTACGACCATTGAGTGATTTTGAAGATCCAAGACTAAAAGAAGACGTAAACAAAGCAGACTTTGAATCCATTTTACAAGTTGCTGTTCTTTGTGTAGCCAAATCAAGCAAGGGTCGACCCACCATTGACATTGTTTTTGAGGAAATGGACAAAGTCTGGCACAACACACATGCCAACAAGGTAAGTAGATTCGAAGCTCGTGATCGAGAATATTTACTTAAATCAGTTGAACAAAGAAATGAACGGTTTACTAAACCTTCACAAGCGTCATAATTATTTTGAGTAATGTTCCAAAATTTTAAAATATGGTTTTCACTTTCTCGTTTTTTTTACCAACAAACAATCAAATAGACGGTAGTGTTTGAACCATCACTGATTGTTGTGATATTATATTTGGAGGGCAGGTGGCAAAGCAACAAATGACCTCACCTGCAACTTCATTGTCTAAGCCATGGGAGGCGGTTCCAGTTTGAAATATGGATATCATCAAATGTATGTTTATAAAAAGGAGGGTGTGATTTTCCACCGATTGTTCATTGGTGGTGACCGATAATAGAGATTTTGATATTAAAAAGAGCTTAAAGAGAACCATGTATATTACTCGTATGTATGCTATAATACCCATACCCCTAGCTAGTTATGTACTTAGTGATATCTATGTACAAAAAAGAAAGAACTTGAGATATGTACGTATTATATCTGCTTGAAGAAATATCTCCTCTTCATACGAGAATTCTCAACTTTGTTTCTATTGCATTACGTATTTTAATCCCGAGGAAAGAATTCGATAAGGGTTATGTGAATCTGTAATTTTCAAATACGACTCATTTTTTTAAATCAATTCAGTTTCAATCTCGAGGGAAGGATTAGATTAGAATTATCTTGATCAACGATGGGTATGTAGAGAACTAATTTTTCTATTCAAAGTTGAATACAGACTCTACAAGTAATTATGAGCATTTATGGTACCGAGATTACCCAAGGTTATATACTGTGGGCCGTTGTTGTTACTCTCTTGCTTGCTTATATAACGTCTCTTTTGAAAATCTCTCTCTGCCCTCGTTTTCTAAAACCTTTTCTTAAATCGAGACCAGAGGCTCAAGCATACATTGCTTGGCCGTAGGTGACGTAAGAATGAATTGGCTTAGCCCACTTATCGTTGGAAAATGAGTACCGCACAATCGTAAGTCCGGTACCATCAAGTGCAATTGTGACAAAGTCGTAAGGTACGGATTCATACTAATCATAATGGAGAAGTATCCGATACATATGACACACAAAATGCATGAGGTCTCCATAATTTAAAATCACGACATAAGTTTATAATGCTAGTCAAACCTTCATTTATTCATAACATGACAAGCCGGTGAAACATGCCTGCATAATTGTTGTCAAATCTTTCATACTTAACATAACTTACATGACGTAGTGTATGAACGTTTATGCATCAGAAATTATCCATATCAAAAACATGATTCCACAACATGACATAATCACATTATAGCATAACTTATAACATGACATATTATAATCATGACAAGTGTGGGGACCACGAGGCACACGTCATTATACATCATACAATTCGTCCAATCAAGTCAACAATAGAGCTACTAGGTCTAGACCATAGGTGGGTCCACGACATCAAGACAAGACAAAATAAATGATTTAGGACATCTAACGTTATTGACTAAATATACATTTGTCTTAAAAATAAATTTAACTAACTAAACAGTAGTCATGTTAACCTCAAACGCTTTCAATTATGTCAAAAACAGTTCCGAGACAGGTTGGAGATCATATTACAGTCACATTTTTAAGGTTGAGTAATTTAGTACCAAAAACCTCATTCAAATAAAAAATAAAAAATAAAAAATAAAAAATGACCACGAAATTAAGAACTTAATAGAAAAGGGGAAAGCCACAAAGGCATCGAACCAGGACATTTGGCAAGTTGGTTAACTGTCATCTTCGCTGGCGGGTTTGATCGCCGTTGTTGACAGTCGCATCTCCAAAATCTCCATGGCCCAATGTTCTTCCGTTCGCTTTTGTTTGTCTTCTAATTGATACTCGATTGACCTACTCCATTTACCCACCTTTGAACTTCTCTCACTTTCCCAATTATTCCGATCATTCCTTCTTCGAAAGTTTTAATCTCATTTTCTTCCCGATCAATCCCCTGCCAAATTCCATGGAGCACTTGGAAACCGCCCCACAATCTCCCCCGATCAATCCCCTGCCAAATTCCATGCATCGCTTGGAAATCACCCCACAATCTCCCCATTCTTCTTCCAGTCGTTCCAGTGATGCCTCTTTATCCACGGACTCGGACGGCGATGGCGATGGCGATGGCGACGGCCACTGTGATCTCATTTTCTCTTCTTCGGGTTCGTATCTCGTCTTTTTCTTTCTTTCAAAGGTTGAAGTATTTTTGTTGTTCTATGGAAATTGAGACTTCTTGTCTTTTATCCCCGTTGTCTTAGAATGAATTATGGAATCGATGAAACTCTAGTACGTTGTGTTAGTATTTCTGGATTTTGGATGCTTTAATACGCATTGTTACTCAAGTAAAGATTTGTGTTCATGCCAGAATCGTCCCAACATCTTCTGATCGAGAAGTCCTTGGAATTTAGGTTGTAAATTTTTTGAAATTGTGTTTTGAGGGATTCATTAAATACTCAAGGGGTTTGAAAGTTGCTTCAGTCATCACTGTGGACAATATTTGGTGATAAAATCTCATGGGTGTTTACAATATTTACTAAATACTATTTAGATCTTTGAACCTCTTATGTTTCTCCCTGCCGTAATTGAAATCTCCCATCAATTTAAAATAATGATTATAAGCGACTTTTTATGTGGGAAGGTGTTGATGATGGTGGGATCTCATTTAATCAAGTGGGAGGTTGTACATCTCATCTCCATAATTTAGACTAGAATTTGGAATTTGGAATTTGGAATTTGGAATTTGGAATTTGGAATTTGGATTCGACACTTAATGATCTTGATATTCCCGTGTGACATGACCACATTATCTACTTGTTTTGAAGTAATTCTAAGAGTGAAAACTATCCCCACATACTAACACATGTCCTTTTAGTATAGTTTATCCTAACTCACTTGTTTATTAGGAAAATTTTCTGGAAATCACCCAACATAGGATTGCTCCAAACTAAGCACACTTAGCTTTGGAGGTTCTTTGATTGAGGCAACGAAAAAAGAAGGTGAACATTGTTGGTATAGGTAGTAACTATAAATTCTTTGAGGCTTTTCTCAAAATCACATTCATTTAGATGTGGTCTTGATTCATTCATGTACTCTTCCTTTACTCAAACATCACATACCCACCAACTTCCGTCTTGGTTCATCCCTAAACCACATTATATATAGAGAGATTCCACTCTGATACCATTTGTAATGCTTCATACCCATGATTTGGAATAGAATTTGAAATTCGGATTGACACCTAATGGCCTCGGTATTCCCTTACATCCCTTGTGAGTGAGCATGTTACCTATTTGTCTTGAATTACTTCTAAGAGTGAGGACTATCCCTACAGCCCAACAGTAGTCCTTTTAGCATGCTTTTTTGGAATTACCAGGAGGTCACCTAACATAAGATTGCTCCAAGCTAAGCACACTTAACTTTAGAATTCTTAGGATTGAGCTACCAAAAAGGAATGTCTACCTTATTGATACATGTAGTAATTATTAATTGTTTTAAACATTTCTTAACCATCATATCCTTAGGATCACTCTCATTTGAATATGGTCTCTGTTCATTCATGTACTTCTCGTTTATTCGAGCGTCACATAGGTGATGTCAAGGTTGTTGGATCTTGCGGGTTTGGGCAGAGGTAAATTGAGATTGTGCAAGGCATTGTTGGCTTGATTGTCACCTTTCCCTTTGGAGGTTAGTGTTTTGTGGCATGGGTTATTATGACCAAATATGGCTCCCAATTTTTTTGGATCTAAAGACATACACAAATCATTGGAAAGCTACCACTTTTGGTTTTCCTTTTTTTATCCAAGTTTGTGAAGTGCTATGAGCGTGGGGGATGACTCAAATACTTACTTTAAGAGTCTTTTTAATACTATGTTCCCTTGCTTGTTGTAACACCGGGAATTTTAAGAAAATAAATAAAAGATTTTTTTTTTCAAAAAAAAAAAAAAAAAGAATGGAAAGAAGGAAAAATGACACGCATGCAAGTTGGAGAAGATGACCGTACAGTCAATGATTAACTTCTCAACCTTCGCTTTAACGAATTTGTAGTGAGCCATTTTCATCAGTTTTATTGTTTTGACTTAATTTAGGGCATATTGAGAAATTTTGGAGAAATTTGGAATACCCTTGAAGACCCAAGACAAGTTCAGGAAGTCTACAATCAAGTAAGTAACCATATGGAACAAGTTTCTAAGAAATACTTGTAAGAGTCGATTAAGATTGTGGACGATGATTGAGTATTATGTTTAGGAGCTTAGTTTAACCTAATCTCATGATAACTTTGCTGAGATAATGTGAATAGTTTACAACTTAGTCCTATTTATAGTTATATTGCTTCCGCATGCATGATTTGTGAGCTCTGATTGACCATTAGGCTTTTATGTTTTCCAGAATGCTGAGGTTGGATTATTATCATGTAATGAGCATGACGAGTATGTTGTATGCCTTTATATATTATTAGGCATGTTTTAGGGTTTGGATAGCCCTTTATTGCCCAGTCATGAGTTGGACTAATTGATATGTGCCATAGAGCACTAATTATAATTACCACTATGAGTTACTGTTTCATGTATTTTGGTCCTAGTTCCTAGTCATGAGTTCCATAGCCTCCTTGGGTTGACCACCTACCTTGTAGGGATGGATAGGGCGCAACCTTTATCCGTGAATTAACCAACATTGGTTATGGTCTACTTGTTACACATGGCTTAGTTATCACCCATATAGGATATCAGTAGCCATAGATAGTATACTACTGTAGTTCATATCGGTGGTGCCTAGTGGGGAGAGCCATGACCGTTTTACTGATCCAGCCTGAGTGGCGTATTGATAGGTAGTTTTACTGTTCTTGCCTGAAAAGGCAAAGTAACAGATAGTTACTGTTCCTAAGATAGGTAGTTTTACTGTTCTAACCTAATGAGGGTACATGAGCAGGTAGTTTACTGTCTCAGCCTGGAAAGGGCATAACGACAGGTAATTTTACTGTTCTAACTCGATGAGGGTACATGAGTAGGTAGTTATTGTTCCAGCTTGGAATGTGTGTGGTGATAGGTAGTTTATTGATCTTAGGAACAAGTAAATGTTGCCCAACACCATTAGGGAGAATCTATTGATTAGAGCTCAGTAGGTAGATATGCATGGAGTACGGTCACCGTTTAGAGCAAAAAGGGCTCCTCCAAACTTATGAGTATTACCCTAGGGTCCTTCCATGAGCCATAGCGACTCGAGGGACACTTTGAGCAAGACTGACGAATGACCTGGACATACTTGAAACCTAGAGCCAAGAGAAAATAGAAAACCTCTAGGTTGTGAACTTGAGAGGGATTGAGTACTCCTTAAAGGTGGTATACTGAGGGGATAAGTACAGTGACCTACCAAGTTTGGTATAGTTGTTTAGCCTAGTTTGGGCGATCATTAAAAACGGTTATGAGCACATAGTTTAAGTTTCTGTGTATAGGACTAAGTTCGACAAGAGTCTACAAGTAGGTTGCTTACTAAGTATTTTATAGTCATTGCATGTTATTCTATTTTTTTCAGATGGAGTGTAGACCACTATTGATGGGGGGAGCATGCAGAGCCGTGTAGCTACAGGGGGTGCCCTTTAGATCGAGTAGTCTTCCTTCTTGTCATTTTATTATTATTTTAAATGCTACGTCTCGAAATTTATGTATTTTTTTGTAAACCGTTTTCAATTGACTCTGCGGATATTACCCTTAAACTACTTTTATGTTGGTTTCGAATGCATTTTTAAATTTTAATTTCCTTCTGTCTCCCGTTTTACAAAAGGAAAATTTACCGCCCTTTTTACCCTTTACTGTACGTGGCGACCTGTGATTTGAGGTATCAAAAATTAGTCCGTTACACTTGTACTCTTTATCGTTAATGAGACTATGTACTTGGTTTATGTAATATCTTCTTTGGGTATTTTTAACTCCTTTTTTCTTGGATTCTGTTACCCTTTGTTGGATAGGGAGAGGACATTTGCTATGACTCTTTTGTCATTGTTAGGGGGTAAGAAGAGATATTTGTTATTGGGCTCCCATGTCTTCATTGAGGTTTTCTTGTAGATCATTTTTCATTCTTCCATACGATCCTTCCCCTAGTCACCCAATTTTTTCTTGATGTGGAAGATTAATAAATCCAAAAAGGTTAAGTTCTTTTCTTGTTGGTCTGGCATGGGAGAGTTAGCACATTGGACCACTTGTATTATTTGTCCTTTTTGTTTAGCACAAGGGTACATTTGAGGATTTTGATCATGTCCTTTGGAGTTCGCTTGTTCAATTTGAGATTATTTCTTTTGAGTTTTTTTTTTTTTTTTTTTTTTTTTTTTTTTTTTTTTTTTTTTTTTTTTTTTTTTTTTTTTTTTTTTTTTTTTTTTT
>NW_019268519.1:5047985-5134165 GCF_002738365.1 Cucurbita moschata | reverse complement strand
TTTTTTTTTTTTTTTTTTTTTTTTTTTTTTTTTTTTTTTTTTTTTTTTTTGGTGTTTCTTTGGCTCAAAATAAAGAGTTTGTTCTATGATGGAGGAGGTCCTTAAGCATCTTTTGTTTCATTACAGTTTCATGATAAGGGTTCAATCTTGTGAGGAGTTAGGTTTTTATTTATTTATTTACTTTGCTGTTTCGAGGGGCCTTTATATTGAGGCGAAGAATAAGAATTTGCAGTTTTGACTGAAAAAGGAAGAATTTCAGAGATTGAATGGGAACATACCGTAATAATTGCCAGACTTCATTATTGAGGTGCTGAAGAAAGATGTGTTTTGATACTGACAGGGCTCTTATGCTACGTCAAAATGAGAAGCAGTCTTGAGTGAAAGTAGGAATTTCTTATCTTAAATTTGAAAAATGTAAAACACAAACACGTGGCTTCTTCGAAGTCACCCCATGCAATGCGGGTTGGATTAAAGTCAAAGGTCTTCTTCCTATTGATCTATGGAGAAAGAGGAATCTGAAGGGAAAAAGCGTGCAGAATATTTTGACTTTAACTATAAGTAATGAAATGAAATAAATTCAAAGATCAACTTCTAAAAATCGGTGAAGCAAATGATCACTCCAAAAAATTTATATGGAAGTGTCTCCTCATACTTGCTGTCAGAGGGAACTTTTGAAGCATGAGAGACATTATTTTAAAAATCAGACTGCTAATAATGGAAGTGGTTATTGTTGCTTTTTTCGAGATCTTCTTTGGCGGTTTTCTTCTTCATGTTTTATTTATCTTTTGGCTCTTGTAATATTTGGAGGTCATTACTTTATTTGTTTGGTTTTCGTTATTTGAAGGCCATTACTTTGTTTGTTTGGTTGTTCTGTTTCCTCCATCCCTTAGGAAATTTGTATCCTTGAACATTTTTCTGTCTTTCATCTATCAATGATTTGTTTGTTTCTGGTTAAATGAAGAATTCTGCCACATAACCCATCCCAGAAACATCTTCCTACAATTGCACACTTCTGTAAATTGGTTGGATGCACGCATCTATTAAAATAAATGTGGGACTTTGGATTTTTTGTTAAGCTATATGCTCTCCTATATCTGAATATGCTTTCAGGAAATACTGACAGGAGTTCATCTGGAGATAATACTCAAAGAGAATCATCAGTGGGTTGGGAATTGGATTCTTCAAGTCAGCTTACCAAGAGAGAGAGTCATGCATTCAATCATTTATTTCCACATATTTTTGATGAAAAAGTTTCTCTCAGGAAGAAGGTATGTTAAATTTCTTTTGAGTTGGCATACTACTTTATGTCTTTTTGACAAATTTACTAAAAGCATATGATTTCATTCAATAGTGATGCAATAACTAGATGGTTATATTAAAAAAGCACTTTGAGAAATAAGCTAGATGATATGCCAAATGATTTTGAAAATAGTTTCTGTATGATATATGAAAATCAGGGAGAGAAAGATACATTTTTCTGGGGGGTTGTGGTTGCAATGCTGGAACGGTTACTCTAATTTCCTCCATCCTATCTCTCTGAAGTCTTTGGGTGTAATGACCCACTTTTCGAAAGTCTCGTGCGACGGATCATCACTTATTGATGTGGAATATTTGAACATATACATAAATTTAAACTTTTAAAACATGCATGCATTGAAAAAAATTCAGGTAAAACAATAGTCAAATCATTGAAGGAAACAAAATGACACAACTGAGTTTATAAAAAGTATGAGAATAAAAAGACACCAATCTAATCCAACCTTAGCTCGTGTAAGTTTTCGCCTCAACCGCGCCATCAAGCCTCATCTGAAAAGAAAATTGAAGTAGCAAGGATGAGTATAAAAATATATTTAGTAAGTAGCCCATTGGTAGTTATTAGTTCATTCTTAAATCTTACCATTTTCATTTTGTTCGTTCGTTTGGTGTCCTATTCTTATTTGAGAGTTTGTTCCCAAGTATAGGATCTTCCTAGGCTACACCCTAGGTTTATTTGTTCCACCTAAGCTCAACTTAGGATAATTAGCGGAAGCTATCAAATTTTCATCTCTTGGTCTTATTTGAACCTCCAGCCCTCGAAGTTCATCTTAAGTTCTTAAGGTATCTTAGATCATCGTTTTGCTAGTCCCCTTCATCATTATCATTGTTCTAGATCTGTATCATAGGCCCATGAGGTGCTACTCTAACGTCAATTTCAACCCATAATCCTTGTTCACAAGGGAGGTAGCAAGCCTCTGCTAACAAGTTCTCATTTACCTATATGGTCCTTGTTCTAAGATCACGATTATCATTTGAGCAAGATCACGATTAGGAAGTGGTTGGAAACCCCTAATCACAACCACAATACACTTCCAAGTTATTTTAAGGTTCATGCATTCTCAGTGTTCATCTAGTTCAACCAACTTTCAAGGGTACAGGGAAAGACCCAGTTAATTGGCAAACTCCCTAATAGTCCTCACAGGGTACAAGTATAAAATCAAGCCAGTTCTAAAATAGTTCTCCGGACCCTCAACACAGTCTAGCTGAGTTCACGATTAGGGGTTAATTTCCAAACCCCTAATCATCCCTGTATAACCACATTAGCATAACATGTATAAACAAATCATCAACCGGGACATAGCAAATTATTCTGAACACGAATACCTAGTCATGCGTTTGATTTCATTTAGCTCAGAGTTCAATCCATCCATTTCTAGAAAAACATGCATCATAACAGTTTGCTATGCTTTTCATAGATCAAGTCAGTTCACTTTAGTCTCAAATTCTTATAACATGCTCTCTACAAGCATAGCTAAATCCGAAGTTTCAAGGTGCTACTTGCTTGATATGCACAACACTTTTTGTTCGAGTTTGAGCCTCCAGAAATTCCAAATTTCACCGAACTCTTCAAAAAGGTCCTACATTTAGAAAAATTATGAGGAGCTAAAACGATTGAATTGCACAAATTGGGGAAATCCAGTGCGATTGGACCGGACTGGTCTACGTGAACCGGTCTTCACTGACCTGTCTTCTTCCTCGCGTGTCTCTTGGTCTGCCGTCTGGTTCTCTCAAACTGCACCACGATAGGCCGTGATTCCTTCAACAAACTGGTAGAGAGTTCATTCCAGCTGAAATTCGTACTTTTTGGCCTCCCTTGCATGTCATCCCTGCGCCTCCTCTGCTCTCGCCGGCCACAGCATATGGTGGCAACAACTCACGCGTTTTCTGCCATTTATTTATTTATTTTTAAAAAACAGATATTACATTGGGTTTCAATTCTCTGCTTTCTCTCTCTCTCTCACATATATGCACACACTTTCTATTAAAAATGATAGAGGCAAGGAGTCGTTCAAGATCAACTAAACATAAACAACAAACTTATCATCATTTCTTTTCTCTCCGTACATCTCTCCCATCCCACACCCTTTCCACTGTTCACATGTCACCCAACCATCTAACTTGATTCTTTATTCTTCTCAATGATTCGTAAGACCTTATCCATTGACGAAAGCTGTGACCTTTCTATCATTGAATCATCAAGAGACTAATCCTTCACCTCTACTCTGAAAATTGATCTCATTCTTGGTTGATCACTGGTTTCACTACACTAATAGACTGCCCTTAAACCAAAAGTTTTTAAAGAGAGTCGTCTTGATGAATATGTGCTTTGGATCAAAAAGATATCCAATAGGATAGGCCATTGGGTAGAGATTGCTAAGCTTGGAGTGAATGAGGCTTAAATAAGATTATCAAATCTATTGGTGAAAACAAGACTGGCCGGAAGTAGTTCCTTGCTCTTCTTAAAAGGACCTCCGAACCACCATCCCACTTCCTTTAATGCCCTTTAATCAAGATCCTCACATCTGATATGATGCTGGAATCCATGGCTAAATTCCTCAAATTTCTTTGGAGATTGAATCCATGCACCCTGCAATGATTCAAAAACCCACCTCGTGCGTACAGACCTCACATGTGCCTTCCACAATTTTATCAGAACTGTATCATGGAGCCACATTCTCATATGAAATTTTCCCTGTTCCATCAGTTGACCCCTCACCACAAGCTTTTGTACCTCAATCTGATTTTCACGTACAGCCTACCATACCTACTTCCACTTCTAGCACAAATCCCTTTGACACACCTCTCACATGCCCATTGCCTTCGATATCTGCTCCTTTTCCTAATCCACCTTCGACTTTAAAAACAATGTTTGAAAGCACAAACCTTCTCAACCTCATTTTTCCCAATCCTTTGGTCACGTGACCTACATCACCCTCACACCTGCCAAGCCCATAAAACTTAAAAAAATTTACTATGATGTAGTGTACATCTTCTCTGCTTGGACAAATATATTTTATAATCATATGCTCCTCGTACAAAGTTATAAATCAAAATTGTGTTTGCAGCTCAAGTTGTTGAAAAAGGTTGCCACAGTTCAAGAAGATGGAACTGTGCAAATGGAAGTTCCAGAAGGCATTCAATCGGAAAACTTCCATTTTGAAACTGGTATTATGCATGATGGAGCTGTAGAAGAAGAACCCCTAGACGTTCCATTCACCCCCCCACTACAAATTGTGATGCTCATAGTTGGCACAAGAGGGGATGTACAACCTTTCGTTGCCATTGGGAAGCGATTGCAGGTTCTCCTCACTTTCTCTGTTTTTTTTATCAAAATTTTAACTGATTTTTCATTTGTTGATCTTTCATTTTTATTATTCTTATTATTTTTTGTTTACATGTATTGGTTTAACAATTTTATCATCATTGCCTTGTTACATGCGATTTTTTTCAGATATGTTCTTGGCTGAGATATAATCTAACAAACCTTGTGAAACCCTTATGGCGTTGTATTGTTGTGAACTTTGAGCCTTTTAACTCATTACATACCTCACCTTGGCATTTTAATGAGACAAAATAATAAAAATTGGATATCTTTACAATTTTTCTTGAAATTAAAAGCTGAACAATTTATAAACATGCTACAATATTTTGAGGAAAAAAGAGTATCATTGTGGAAAAGAAAATGTCACGGTAGTACTGGCTTCACTACTTAACTACTAAGTCTTTATTTAAGTTCGATGTTCTTTGTATGTTAGCCCCTAGTTGTAAATTCATGTGATACCTCATCAACATTTGCATGGTCCCAGTGCCTGGGGTTAACTTATATAATGCAAGGCATATTTATATCTATTACTAAGAACTTTAATTAGAATTCTTATTATATTTTTTATAACATAATTTGTTGGCTTCCAAAATATATTATCCAAACTATATTATCTGGGTTTGACACTTTAGGCATTGTGACTTGCAAATGTTTCGTTCATATTGGCTAAATTTTCTGTTGGTACTTTTAGGTTAGATCTTGTTGTAGTATAGAAGTTTGTACAGATCGACTAAATTTTTGTCCCATTTTGATTGTAGCAAAGGATTAATATGCTCCTTACATGGAACTGAGGAATTGGTTTCCTAATCAAATCTCATGAACCCTTTCTAAATATGCATTAAGATACAGGCCCTGTTCTTCAACAAACTTGATAGGTTAAGTTAATTTTAAGTTGACAGAGATGATACATTACTTGCAGGAGTATGGCCATAGAGTTAGATTGGCAACTCATGCAAATTTTAAAGATTTTGTACTCTCTACTGGGCTGGAGTTCTTTCCTTTAGGAGGAGATGCTAAAGTTCTTGCAGATTGTAAGTGTTCTGATTATTTTCCCATATGTTTTTGCATCACATTCAAAAGGCTATAGCAATGAACACATTCAAAATGCTATGGAAATGAAGGCAATGAACACATCAGTATTTAGAAAGTGAAAAAAGAAAAAGAAAAAGAAGAACTTCACCTGAAAGACACAACAATGATGAACATAATCTACATACACTCCTCTCCTGCTGCCTCTTTGAAAAAGTTAGCTTTGCTACTAACTCTCTTCTGGGTATTGCTTATTTCTTACAGATATGGTTAAGAACAAAGGATTCCTTCCATCTGGACCTTCGGAGATACATACCCAACGAAATCATTTGAAGGATATTATTTTCTCATTGCTTCCTGCATGCCAGGATGACGATCCAGAATCTAAAATTCCATTTAAAGCAGATGCAATAATTGCTAATCCCCCTGCATATGGTTAGAACCAAATTTATTCTTCTATGTTCTTTTTCTTGGGATTTCTTAGTTTTTTACTTATAATCTTCTCTCCTTGTGCTTCCATTTGTTCCCTGCCCTTTAAACATCGGTTAGAGTCTTTTTGGTTAATAAATAATTTTTCATTTTGACAAGTGACTGAAAACTCCTTGGATTGGCAGCCAATTCTCGATTGATTCAATGGAATAAACTGTAGCGACCCAATTTTCGATAGTTAAAGGTACAAACAATATCCACGGAGTTAAGTTAAAACGGTTTACAAAAGATACATAAGTTTCAAGAAGTAGCATTTAAAATAATAATAAAATGACAAGAAGGATGACGACTTGATCTAAAGGGCACCCCCTATAGCGGCATGACTCCAACGCTCCCGCTATCAACAGTGGTCTGTACTCCATCTGAAAAAATAGAATAACATGGAATAAGTATAAAAATAGTAAGTAAGCAACCTACTTGTAGGCTCTCGTCGTACTTATACTTGATTCTAGTCTATGCTTGCCGTATAAGGCTTATGCATAAAACTCTATACACTACTACTTCTCTAAAAGAGTACTTATTAGGCTCTATGGCAAGCTCTAGTTTACTTAGACCCTTATGTCAGGCTTTGAGATACATGGCCCTTATGACGAGCTCTGAAATACGTGGCCTTTAGGAAGGGCTTTAAAATACATGGCCCCTACGAAGGGCTATGCTTTACGTTCTCTTAGGTCCATCCTCAACCTTGTTAATTGTGCCTAGGTTAAATCTTATAAGTATGGAGGAGCCCTTCGCTCTAAAAAAGGTAACTGCACTCTGCACATGACTGCCTACTGAGCTCTAATCAAAAGGTTCACCTTAGTGGTGTCGTGCAACAACTGCGTAGTCCTAAGATCAATAGACTACCTGTTGCATAACCTTTTCAGGATACCGTCCTTGGGTTAGAACAGTAAACTAGGTCTTAGGAACAATAAACTACCTGCCATATCGTCTTTTAAGGCTAAGATAGTAAACTACCTGTTGTATCGCTTTTTCAGGCGGAAATAGTTAACTACCTGTTGCATTGCCTTTTCAAGCAGAAACAACAAACTACCTATTGCATTGTGGAAACAATTAACTACCTGTTGCGTCATCTTTTCAAGCGGAAACAATAAACTACTTGTTGTATCGCCTTTTCAGGCGGAAATGGTAATATTCCTGTTCACACCCTCTCGGGTAGAACAATATAAGGTCATGACTCCCCAATAGACACAACTGTAGTTGCCTCAGTAGTATACCCTCTATGACTCTTGGGATTCTCTATGAGTGGTAACTGAACTCTGTGTATCAAGTAGATCCTAACCCTCCCTTAGCTAGCTCACAAATAGGGGTTGCACCCTAATCGTCCCTATGAGATACCTAGTCAACCCAATGTTCTGTGAACTCCAAAACTAGATAATAACGTAGAACAGCAGTACAGGGTCTAACATACTCATAATATGTATTCTAGAACACATAACATAATTAGGCATATACGGGTTCCCAAACTCTAAATCATACATTTATAAACATATATAAACATACATCATGCTCAACATGCTCAAACAAGGGGTAGTAAAACAACCAAGACATGTTGGAAAACTTATAAACATATTAACTCTATCAGAGTTCACAATTATGCATTACGGAAGCGGTAAAACTAAGTACTGTGCTAAACCATAAACTATTAAGTTTTCTAGGCTTAGCTATCATTGAAACTAGCTTAACTAGGCTTCTAAACATGATTTCCAATCATTTGCCCATGGTCCTACTCCACTCCAAGTATTTTTTAAAACTTGTTCCATGTGGTTACTTATTTGTTTGTTGACTTCCTGAGTTTGGTTCGAGTCGTTAAGAATTTCAAGTTTTCCAAAAGTCCACAATCTGCCCTAAATTAAGTCAAGAGAATAAAACTGGTGAAAATGGCTAGCTTCAAATTCTTTAAAAAAGGGATGTAGATCGAGAAACTAACCGTTGACTGTACGGTTATCTTCTCCAACTTGCATGCGTGTCATTTTGCTTTCCTTTCTCTTTTTTCTTTTCTTTTGAATATTCTTTTATTTATTTTCTTAAAAATGTAGGTGTTACATAAACTCCTCCTCAACCGACACTACTGCACTATCACCAAAGACATCATATCCTTCAATTTTGAAAGTGCATATACTTTTCTTGTTAATTGAATCGTTCCAAAAGATAGAGAAATACGCACCCCTTGAGCCTAATGATTTCTGAATTCTTCACCGTTAGCTAACTTAAAAAACTGAGTGGATCTGTGAGACTACAAATTCTTGGATAACTTCAAGTAAAATTCCTCATTAGCGGCACAGTTCAAATTTCATCCTTCAGTGAAGTATCGGAAGAATTTCACCAACTAGAGGGAAATATATATTCTCTCTTTGCAAACTTGTTTACCTTTGTTGACTGGAAATACATCCTTCCTATGCACAACCGCTGAATTTAACGCCTTTTGCTCACCAACCATGTGAATAAATTGCCACACGTCAGATACAAGTGTTTCCTCCGTTGCTTCCAAGTCTAGGAGCTGTTCCTTGATGGTGATTCTTTTCAAGAAAGTTGTGTCTGAAGCTCCCAAATTCCTGAGTACATCGATTGCTTGGAGATCACTAGAAAGAATGGATTTATAGATTTTTATGCATAAAAAAGCATCAAGATTTAATAGCCTCTTTCAGTTCTCTAAGCTTCCATGTCCAAGCCAGCCTTTTAAGGAGTTTTTGTTCCACCAATCCTATCCTTCATGAGAGAGTTAAAAGGAAAGATGCTGCATCCATGTATTCTCAAACTTAAAGGATGATTGCCCCATTTTTCAGCTCCAAAGGTGATCATAGTAGGGTAGAGGTCAAAGGTAACTCAATCAAACCTTTTAACTGATGCACTTGAAAAATTTGATATACAAGAGTTCGAAGCTATGATTTTTTTTTTTAATCAGCAATTGGGCAGGGCATATTCTGAAGGCTAGACCAAGAAAATTTACCATTTACAGGGAAAGTCTGTCAATGAATCATTGATTAAATGGAACGGATGCAATGATTCATGCTGCAAGTGGGAGGTTTAGCATTAGATTTCTCATGGGATCAGCCAGAGGCATTAAAATCCCCACCAAGGATCCAACTATCACGGTATCAGTACATAGAAAAGATCAGTCAGTAGTACTAAAAAAAAGAAGAAATTAGGGACCTCTTGCCAGAATTGGGGCCTTAGAAGGATGTGTTGGAAGGACCGTTTGTGTACCATAATTTACAACCATCAGTCAAAGAAAAGTAAAAAGGAAAGGGTGAAAGCACCTTCAATGACCTCCAATACATTGAAGAACAGGTTGTTCAAAAGGATAAGTACTACACTCGAGGATCCAAGTGCAATGCTTGATTTGTGTTGGAGAATAAAGCCTTTGACCAATGCACATTTCTTCCATGAACTAAGGCCCCTGAAATTCCATGTTAGAAAATCGTTTCGCAGTAAGCAACCCCGTAGTTGGAAGTAGGCAGGTTTTTATATTTGATTGAGGATAACAAGTTTCTTTGGAGACTTGGGTGACTTATTTGGATCAGCAAACCAATGGTCAGATGGTTTAGAGTAAGGAAGGCTAGAGCTCAAGGTCAATGAACCAGAAAATTTCTTGGGATTTTGGCCTGAGAAACCTCAAAGATGATGAAACCTTAGAATTGGTTGATCTCCTCAGCTACTGTAATCGGTCACCTTGAAGGCAGAAAATAAATCATGGTGTTGGCCAATTGATTCTACAAAGAAGTTCTCAGATAGATCTTTGATGGAAGACTTAATTCATACCCAGGGGCCAACGGCAAACAATCTTTTATCTGGTAATTTATGAAGACCCTTATCCAAAGAAAATTCAAGTTTTCCTTGGAAACTTAGAGATGGAGGGATTATTATGGCTGACCAACTTCATCGACATCGATATTCCATCAAAATTGACCTTCACATTGAAAATCCTTGTCAGGATACCTCATTCTTCTTTCAATTGTATTCATTTTGACTTGGGTACTTTTATTAAAATTAATATGTTATCGAAGATTCTAGATTGTCTGGCTTGATTTCTGTCCATGCTTAATTGGTCATAAGTTTGCCTCAAGTAAAGCGCCCATCAAAATTGACCTTCACATTGAAAATCCTTGTCAGGATACCTCATTCTTCTTTCAATTGTATTCATTTTGACTTGGGTACTTTTATTAAAATTAATATGTTATCGAAGATTCTAGATTGTCTGGCTTGATTTCTGTCCATGCTTAATTGGTCATAAGTTTGCCTCAAGTAAAGCGCACAAGCACCACCCCTTTTTTGCCTGATTGGCTAGCAGTTTGTTTCTACTCGCTTGAATATCATCTAATGAACTTAAATTGCTTCACTGACTGTTCAGGTCATACTCAAGTTGCTGAGGCGTTGAGATTACCACTTCATGTCTTTTTCACAATGCCATGGACGTAAGTCTTGTATTGATCCAGCTGTACATAATTTTCAAATAGTATTATTCTAAATTACAAGCGTAGTTACTGGACTTTTTGGATTGTGTTTATAGGCCCCTAAACTTTAACAACATTGAATAAATCATTAACTTTCAATTTTGGTGTCTAATTAGTTGATCTTCAATTTTCTGATTCCTTTTTGGGTTCCTTTTCTGGCCCTATTACTTTTTGTTTGGATCTGATTTCACTCATTTGTGGAGTTTGCATCAATAGATTTTTTTTTTTTTTTTTTGGGTATTATTAAAAAAGAATTAGCTTACAGAAAGTGCTGCAACAACATAGCCCAATTATGGTTCTTATTCAAGAAACAAAGGTGGTGGGTCCTTCCTCAAGAATTTTCATTAAATCCATGTTGGTCTTAAATGAGATTGGTTGGGTCCACATCTAATCCTTTCCAATATAGTGGAAAATCTTAAAGCTCCCCTTGCTTTCACTCTTGATTCTTAGAAAACTGATAAGTCAGCCATGTTATTTTAAATTTTGTATCCCCGACAATCTAGAAAGGTTATGAATTGGAGATATGAACATCAAAGAAGTATTGATGTTTTTTCATCTGCATGATGATGTTATGCCAGAGATCAAAGTTATGATCTGTGATTAATTAATACACGTAATTTGAAAAGCACAATTGTTCCATTGGATTATGCAGTAACCATCAGCACCATTTTTTCAGGCCCACCAGTGATTTTCCTCATCCTCTAGCCAACGTCAAGCATCATATGGGAAATAGGGTGATTTACTCCTGATGGTTCTCACTTGTTGGACTTTTGTTTTTCTTTCTTTTTTTAATACATCTAAATATTTGCTCTTTTGGCAGTTGTCGTATAACGTAGTTGATACTCTAATTTGGCTCGGAATTCGTGACATTATAAATAGCTTCAGGAGGAAGAAGTTGAAACTGAGACGAATATCCTATCTTACTGGACAGTACAGCAGTCTTCCGGAGGTGCCTTATGGTTATATATGGAGTCCTCACCTTATTCCAAAGCCCAAAGGTAAAATCACTTCTGTTGATATTTGTAAGATGGCTATAGCATAATTGAAAGATAATATTATTTTTAGTAATTGTTGCCTTATGGTTATATATGGAGTCCTCACCTTATTCCAAAGCCCAAAGGTAAAATCACTTCTGTTGATATTTGTAAGATTGCTATAGCATAATTGAAAGATAATATTATTTTTAGTAATGTTTCCTCCCCAAAAAAGATTCTATTTCATTGAGAATATGAAAGAATACACTAGGCATACAAAAAAAGAGCCCATAAAAGGAGGCAAACTACAAGAATGACCCCAATCAAGCAAACTAAAATCTAAAGTATAGTTATGAAGGCCAACAAAATTTTCTTATTAATCTCTGCTGGAGTATCTTGAACATTAAAGTTCCAGATTTTCTAAATGTACGTAAATTTAGATTGGAAGTTTGAAATTTTTGCTTTATCTAAAGACTCCCAGTAGGTACATCATGGCAGAATTAAGCATGAATGGTTTGAATCACTACAGTTGTGGGAATAGAGAGATAAAGAACAAGTCTGGGTAAATTTTTGAAGACTACACATGCAGAACCAGAGTTGATAGAGATGGAGTGAGAGGGAGAGTGTACCTCACTTCTTGCAAATCATAAAATCAAATTCAGATTCAATACCAAATACCCTCTTAATTTCGCCCGTTGAATTATTGTGGAATCCTTGGAAGGTGATCTTCGCAATGCAACCTTCATTTCTTTCAGTTCTTCATCTTTCTGCAGCCCCAAACCTTTCCTTTTATTTCTTCGACTCCACCAATATGATAGCCCACCCTTCCTATTCACATCCCCCTCCCATGTATTCTATGCGCACAAGCTAACTAGCTGTCTGATTCATTTTTCTTGTTACCCCTTGTGTATGTTTTCAGAATCGAAAGCCTTTCAAATCCTTTGAGAAGGGGATTCTCGTATCCAATCAAAGAAAGAGCTACTTCTTTTCCAGATTATTCATCAGCCTCCGCTCCTTTTTCCTCATTTCTTATTTATTTCAGATATTTGTAGGTTTTTTTTCTTTTCTTTTCTTTTTATAGTTGTTTTTATCCGAAGTCTGGCTATTACTTGTTTAAGAAGCACTTAGGTCCTGCGACACCCCTTCCAAGGCTTAAGTATGGACTACTAAAATTTTAAGGAACATAATTGCAGCTTAATACTTCTGGGAGCTGCATTAGCTTTAGCAAGTTCTTTTGTCACTATCCTCCTTTGTTTACTTTATTCCATCTAAATTAATATGGTATTTTATCTCGAGGACTTGTGTTGGAGTATTAAAGTATTGATGTAAAATTAAATTTACCGCAATTCATTGTTTTTGGGTTGAGTAGTGAATTGACAGTATGACATCCATCCTTATTTCCTCCTTTTCCCAGGATTTGTTGTTTATAAATTCTTGCTGCTATCATTTCCTGTTCTTTGGGAATTCTGTTACTTCATGTGGTACTCGATGATCCCACTCGTACTCCTTGTTTTAATGAAAGCCTTTTCTCATTGTTTCAGATTGGGGGCCTAAAATTGATGTAGTTGGATTTTGTTTCCTTGACCTTGCTTCAAATTATCAACCGCCAAGTTCCCTTGTGGAATGGTTAGCAGCTGGTGAAAAGCCCATTTATATTGGATTTGGCAGCCTTGTGAGTTCTATTTTCAACCTTTTTGATCTTCTAGTATTTTAAATGTTTTAAGTTTCAGTTACGCTATAAACAATTATGAAAGGATGAAATTATCCATCTAGTTTTTCAATTTTGAGTTTGATGCAGCCTGTTGAACAACCACAAGAAATGACACAGATCATAGTTGAAGCTCTGAACATTACAGGAAGGAGGGGAATAATCAATAAAGGCTGGGGTGGTCTTGGAAACTGTTAGTTTAATATTTCTATCCTTTTTCTCTTTTTGCCGGTTCATTTATGAAATAGAAAAAAGATATATATATGTTTCGTGGCTTCCAATGCTCGACTGATGGAAGGCATATGGTTCTGTATATCTAGTGGCAGAGCCAAAAGAGTTCGTGTACGTGCTGGATAACTGTCCTCACGATTGGCTATTTCCGAGATGCATGGCTGTGGTAAAGTTTTTAAGTGCTATCCTTAAATTACAACTTGGCATGGTTGTTGTCTTGGTCTTGAGAGGAATAGCATGATTGTTTAGAGGGGTTGAGAGGTGGTCAGGTTGCTAGGTTTAATGTATCTCTATGGATATCTGTTCATCAAGCTTTTCATAATTATCAGTTTAGTCTTATGCTTCTAGATTGGTTAGTGTTGGGACTCTTTGTGGGTCAGTTGTTTCTGGTACATTCTTTCATCGGCTACATTCATTTTACTCGGTCAAAGCTCGGCTCGTTGCAAATAATGGAATGTTGAACAATATTAACTTAAACATTTTTCATGTTCTCTAAAAATGATTCAGGTACACCATGGGGGTGCTGGAACAACTGCAGCTGGTCTCAAAGCTGCTGTAAAGTCTCACCATTCCTCTTTATCTTTTTTGACACTGTTGTTATGCATAATGACGGATCTCAGCCTTGTTCCTGTTTTTGTTTTTTTCAGTGTCCAACAACAATTGTGCCGATCTTCGGTGATCAGCAATTTTGGGGAGACCGTGTGCATGCAAGGGGACTCGGTCCCCCGCCTATCCCAATAGCTGAGTTTTCGCTTGAAAATTTGATTGATGCCATAAACTTTATGCTTGAACCCAAGGTATTTTAGCTACTTATTTCAACTTTTGGTGACTTCTAAAATTAATATTTGAGTTAACACAAAGTTATCATTTTGGTCCTTGTCCTTGTAATTGAGATTATTGAGACTTGCCCATCAAAAACTCAGAGAGCCCCTTTAGACTCTATACTCTATCAAGCTATTCTATGTTCGATGAAATTCTTTCTGACAAGAGTCTTTAGAATTCGAATCAATCGGTACCCCTATCTTTGAAAGTAGTCCTTCATGTTCATTTGGTCCCATAGAAGCCTAAGCCTTCGTTAATAAATAGTATAGCACACTGATTTCATGTTGCAACTTATAGAAAGGTAATCATCCTGAGAATCAAGATAAACATAGACATTAACGTTGTATTTTAACCAAGCTCTCGATGTCATAAGTATGTGAAAATGTGCATGTTGCTCGGAAGAAAGAGTCGTGTTTCAATTACTGAGCTCTTTTCATCGTCTTATTGTTTATTTTTCTGGGATGGGCTGATTGCACAGGTAAAACAGAGGGCTGTGGAACTGTCGAAGGCCATAGGAAGCGAAGATGGCGTAGAAGGTGCAGTGAAGGCTTTCCACAAACATTTTCATCAAAGTAGAGCTCTGATTGTCTCAAATACTAAACGTGGCTTTTCAGTTAGACGCCTTCTCCATATGTCTTAATTCTTTTGCTCCAGTTGATGAATACAATATATTTCTTTTTTTGTTATTATTTCAGTTCTAGCTTCATCGATGTATCGACCGTACAATTTTCTAATATACTTTATACTTGAGGTCTGTGTTGAATGACATAGGAAGTTGATAAGATCAAGGTGTACAAGGAAAGATACAGGCACAGGTATCGCTTGGTGCTCTTATGAAAAAGCAAAGTCCAATGGCCTTCTCATTAAATTCAGCTTTGCAGCCATTGTCGCACTCCGCATCTTTGCACCCTCCGCCATGCAACACCGGGCAGTGCCCATCAACGCTTCTCGTTATCCTTTCCCCTGCACCAACTTCAATCCCCAATACCAAAATAACCCACAAGTTTTCTTAAATCTTCTTGTTCTCTTCATCATTATATGATGATTCATCAATGTTTAAGATATGAATATGGGGTAGTTTGTGTAGCCGTTTTAAAACGAGTCTATTACGGAGAGGTTTTCACACCGTTATAAGGAATGTTTAGTTCCCCCTCTCCAACTAATGTGGGATCTCACAATCCACCCCCTTGGGTTTCCCTTTTGATACCATTTGTAATAGTTCAAGCACATCGATAAGGGTTTTCCCTTTTGGGTTTCCCCTCGAGGTTTTAAAATACATCCGTTAGGGAGAGGTTTCCACACCCATATAAGGAATGTCTTCGTTTCCCTCTCTAACCAATGTGGGATCTCACAATCCACGCCTTTAGAGTCCAACGTTCATGCATTGATACCATTTATAACCGCCCAAGTCCACTGATAACATATATTATTCTCTTTGGGTTTACCTTTCTAAGATTCTCCTCAAGGTTTTAAAACGCTTCCATTAGGGTTAGGAAGAGGTTTCCATATTTTTGTAAAAAATGCTTTGTTCCTCTCTTAAATCAAACCGCTCTCAAAGAAAAAGATGTTTACTAGTGAAAATGAGGAGGACCACAAGGAAAACGCTTGAGAAGGAAATGAACTTCATGCTTGGTTTGGATTATTGTTTGAAAAATTCCAATTGAGAATGTCTTGTAATTGGTTTCTTTGGTATATATAACAAGATTTTGGATTTGCTTTCGGCCTTCTTCTCACCTTGCGGTGACAGCACCAACATCACATGCTGATTGTGAGACTGCCTTAGTGCAAAAAATACCTGAAATGGGTGCACAAACTACCAGAAATGGACCTTCAATAGAGCGAGCTTTTCCTGGCCTTTTCTCGGGATCGATCTTTCATGATCGGAAACATTGAGATGCCAAAAAAGTCCCATGCCTTTCCGGACCAACCAACCCGGCCCTCAAAAGTCTCTATGCATTTTGGGAGCTGGAGCAGTCATGCTTAAAAGTTAGATTTTCTCAACTGCCATAACCTTACTTGTCCAGCTTCCATTTGCTTCGCCTATCCATTTGCTACTTGTCCAGCTTCCATTTGCTTTGCCTATCCATATGCTACGGTGACGCTAATTTCGCTTGGTTTGTTCTAGGCACAAGTTTAGTTCTTCAAGAGGTAGAGAAAGCGAAAAGTTAGTTACGACTTTCGAGATTCTAATAACCATATCAGAACGCCCATCCAAATTGTGGAGAATATTTGTGTGAGAATTGTGACACGTTATTGAAATATAAGTTTGTTGGTAACCATTTTTTAGTTTAGACTATCATTACGAATATCTTTATGCTTAAATTTTATCATTCTATTAGAAAAAATGCATCATTGCATTTAAATAGAGTAACTCTATTTGTGAATTTTCCGGGCTTATGATTGTGCATTTGTCGGGCTTATGATTGTGAATTTGTCAGGCTTATGATGCGTTTACGCTACTGAACCAGAGGGATGAGGGAAGAAGAAGAAAAGTGATGGAAGGAATGAATTATAACACCTTTGAACGATATAAATTTTAAAAGTCTAACATCCTAAACTCAAAACCGGTAAGTTGTATCAAATCTAAAAACCTAAAAACCTAAAAAAACAAGAATGTTCTAACAAGTAATTTTCCTAGGAAAGTTCTAAAAACCTAAAAAACAAGAATGTTCTAACAAATAACTTGAACGGCAAGCCGATTACTTTGCTTGCAACCAGTTGATCCAAGATTGTTTTCCGAAACTTCAATCGAGCATTCCCTTTGTCCAAGACATGCCTACAATTTCAATCAAAATTCATCAGGAAAAAAAAAACCCAAAACCCAGAGTGTCATCCATTTAACAAAAACAAATTATACCTTCTCGATGACTAATAAGGCAGTGGAGGACTCACAGGAACCCTTCTGAAAATTGTCACAAGTGCCATTGGGGTTCCCAAAACTCACAAAATTGATATCAGAGATGGTTCGATCATGACACGAGAGCTCCAATGTGCTTCCTGCATAAGGCATTGCGCATACCTTTCTCACCCTCGTTGTTTGAATATCTATATCCAATGGCGTCCCACCAAACTCTTCGAATAAAATCAGTGTGTTCTCTTCCCCATAATTCAAGTAAGATCTTGGGATATGGTACCTAAAAAGTTAAAAAAAACCACACTTTCATTTGAGCTAAAAGTTGTAGGTTGTTGAAAAAAGAATTCAAAATCCAAGAACTCCTCAAGAACGTACCATCTTTGAGTAGGCTTTCCACAGTTAGTGGCACACTTGCCATCAGAGTAAGCCCCACGAAAGTCACAATTTGAAGAGCAGCCATTCTCATTCGAAAGATAACTTGGCCAATACCTTCCGATGCTTAGTCCATTAACCCAAGCATGACCCTTCCCCATGCCCATCAAATCCACTATCACGGCTTCACTTCCGAAGGGAGTTTGGAAATTGGTCTATACAAAAAAAAACCAATCATAAGTTCACTAACATCTCATTATACTAACAACAAGAACACTTCAAAACTAGAAACGATTCAGTACCTTATACCAAACAAAACTTTGATTCAATGGAAGATTGCCATAGTTCCAGGGCTCCCTTAATTGACAATTGGGATTGAAAAACTCCGACTTTTCACCATCTAAACCAACCTTATAATACCACTCATTGCTTGACAAATCCCTTATTGTTTCTCCATCAGCAATCAATTCAACCGGGCCATGAACTCCTACATCAGTATTCTCAAAGTGTGCCCCATAATTCTGTTCATCAATTTAAAATCTCAGGTACACATCGAAGAGTTCGAGAAGGGTAGTTAACAAATTTGACTGAATTTTCATGTACTTACCGGCAATCCAACTGTAGCACTTAGTACAGAAATTTGGTTGAATCCATACAACAGATCACTGATTTCCTTCTCAAATACGAAACTATATTTGTCCTTTTGAGCATGTTGTGATCCTAGAATTGAATTATGAAGCGCGTTGTCATGTCATTTGATGATCACAAATGATTTAAGAGTAGTGAGTTTACCAATATATCTCCCGTTCAAGAATGCATGAAGTATGTGGCCACTGGTCTTAACACGTAGTTTTACATCATTGCCAAAAAGTGGATCAGATCCGGTAAGATGGAAGCTGAAGGTAGGATTAGTCTAATCAGTATGATTAAGATTAATTAAGAGGGATTAGGGAAAGGATAAACGAAAATTTTTTACCTAGTGATGTACCACAAGTAATCACTGGAATCATTTGTGAGAACCTTTTGGTCAAGAAGGTGATTGGCAGTCATCACACAATCAGTAACTTCACCTTCACGTGATATGAATTCTATTTTCTCGTCTCTCCATTGCCATTGCATTGGCTCTTTAAAGTTTCCCTCGCAGCTTGAAACCCTCTCCCTTATTGTCGTTTGAGTATTCACCTGATATTCATAGGAATGTATTAGAGATCATTATACTGGTAGAGATTGAATGTCTGTCGGTGAATGAGATATTGACCTCGGCAGTGTTGTAAACTTCAGTTTCGCAGTTAGGAAGAATGCTGACAGACCAACCACGAACTTTGTAGGTTCTGTTTCTAAAGGTGATATTTCTGTCATCATTTTTTGCATTTCCAAAGAAGCAACTTGATTTCCCTTTATAGGTGTAACTTGTTGCCTGATACAAAGGTTGTCGGTGACAGGTAGGTTAGAGACGTCCATTTTAGTTACGGGAACCCACCTTGAATGGAGGGAGAAATCCCTGATTAAATTGAAAATGGAAAAGGGAGTGGGAAAGCTCCCCTATCCCGTATGTCCATTTAACCTACGGAAACCCACCTCAAATAGAGGGAGAAATCCTCACTCACCGTTGTCAAGTGACCGTATTCAGTGTGATTGACATCACCATAGGTCAAAACTTCCTCCATCGACTTCACAAGATCATGAAGTTGCTTCAAATGTCCCCATTTTGGCTGGGCCGTATTCCCTAATTAACCACAACTCAACATCACCAAACTCAATATACCATATATCGTATTCAAATCACGATCGAGATCAGAATCTAAACAAGTCGAGAATGTACCATATTCATCGAGAGGTGCATTGTAATCATAAGATGTGGTGATATAAGGACCTCCCGAGGTTCTACCAAAGTTCGTTCCACCATGGTACTATAGAAGGAACAAAATATAAGAATTTGCAAAAGAAAAACTAGTTATAGGATATGGTGTAGGTGTACCATGTAGTAATTTTGCAGGGTTCCACCGTATTGGAAGAAACGTCCCACAGCAAATGCAAGATCTTCCGCTGTTCTCAATGGATCTCTAGAACCCCAAGTCTTAAACCTAATTATTTTAGGGGTAAAAAAAAAAAACTTCATTTTTTTTAAATAAATAATAAAATTAATTAAATAAAAAGATTAAATACCAGCCAGTCCAATTCTCAGTCCACATTTTGGGACTGTTTTTGCTATTGGGTTTAAACTGGTCACAATAAAATCCATTGCAGGTGTTAATCTGTAAATTTAAGAAAAAGATAAATTAATTAATTATAATTAAAAATAAAATTATTTTTAAAAAAAAAAAACAGTAAATTCATACTATGGGCTGAGGAGCATCATCCTCTTGACACATGATCCAAGGAATGCTGACGTTGTAAGAAAGTGCCAAGTCAGCACACCACTTCACATATTCATTTCCAGCTTGTCCATATGAACCTTTTACATTTCCATACTCATTTTCAATCTATTTTTTTTAAATATAAAAAAAAAATATATATATATATGATCAGTATTATTATTTTTTTTCATTCTAAAAAAGAAAATTAATTAATAAAAAAATAAAATAAAACCTGGGCAATAATGATGGGTCCTCCTTGTGATGCAAAGAGCTCATAATCCTTCATCATATTTACTATCAGCCTGGAGAATTTTTCCATTTCATCCTAAATCACAATAATTTTTTTTAATAAATGTTAAATAATAATAAAATTAGTGATAATTAACAAAATTACCGTGAAAACTTTATTGTTGGTCCTGAATTCAATGCCCGGAAGGTTATGCAACCAAACAGGGAATCCACTGCAAATGAAATTTAATTAATTAATTAATTAAAAAATAAACACAAAATATAAATAAAAAAATAAAAAAAATATACCCATAATTCTATTCTGCACACACGTATGGTCCAATTCTAAGAATAGCATAGAGCCCTTGTTCTTGAATGGTTCGAATAAATCTCACCAGATCGTTATTTCCTGAAAAATCATACTGAAAAAAAAAAACTTAGAAATAATAATTTTATTAAAAAAAAAGAATAATATCTATGTGGAAATTACTTGGCCTTGTTGAGGCTCGTGGGCATTCCAAAACACATAGGTTTCAATTGTGTCAATGCCACCTTGTTTAGCCTTCTCTATTAAGGATGACCACATCTACATCCAAAATAACCCAATATAACTCATTAATTATTTATAAAAAAATGAGTATTTAATTAATTAAATTTATTTAAAAAAATAAAGAAAACCTCAGGAGTGCTGCGACAATAATGGATTGAACCCGAGATGATAATTTTCCTTTGTCCATTAATCGTAAGAGCTCTTCCATCGTAAGAAATCGAAAGCTTTTCAGCCGAACAAAACAAAACTAATATCAAAACTAAACTGTTTACCAAAACTAAACTTTCTTTGTAACCCATTTTGTTGTATCTCAAATATGGTTGAATGTCTGGTTGATCTCTACTTGAATCTCAAAGAAAATTTTGTTGTAACTGGTGAAGTGATTAACGTTGATCTCCGGTTGATCTCTACTTGAATCTCAAAGAAAATTTTGTTGTAACTAGTGATCTCTGTGATCTCTACTTGAATCTCAAACAAAATTTTGTTGTAACTGGTAAAGTGATTCGTCCTTATATAAGTAATTATTTTTTAGAGTTTTAATTTTAAATATGATTTAGATTTTGTTATCTATCTTATTTTTTATATTTTAATTTTGATTTTATTTAGATTCTGTAATCTAGGTTTATGAAATTATTTATTTTTTAATTTTAATTTTAATATAATTTAGATTTTATTATAAATTTATTAATTTTATAAAAATTTTAATTTTAACAGCATTTAGATTTTGTTATCTAAATTCATTTTTTTATTTAGCTTCATTTTTTTAATAGGAAATTATTTATTTATTTATTTATTTTTAATTTTGATATTATTTAGATTTTATAATGTGGAATATAGGAAATTATTTATTTTTTAATTTTAATTTTGGTATAGTTTAGATTTTTTTATCGTGTTTTTATTAATTTTTTAAAATTTTATTTTTAATATTGTTGAATATGAAATTATTATTTTTTTTTTAATTTTTAATTTAAATGATTTAGATTTTGTTATCTAAATTCTTTATTTATAATTTATTTTAATACGAAATTATTTTTTTATTTTAATTTTAATATGGTATAGATTTTTTTTATTTATAATTTATTTATTTTTTTATTTTAATTTTGATATGGTATAGATTTGGTAATACAGTGCTTTTATTAATTTTTAAAAATTTTATTTTTAATATCATTTATTTGTTGAATATGAAAGTTTTTTTTAATTTTAATTTTAAATGGTTTACATTTTTTTTTATCTAAATTCTTTATTTATGATTTATTTTAATATGAAATTATTTTTTTTATTTTACTTTTAATACCGTATAATTTTTTTTTATTTTTTTATTTTAATTTTGATATAGTTTAGATTTTGTTATCTAGTGTTTTTATTAATTTTTTAAAATTTTATTTTTAATATCATTTAGATTTGTTCAATATGATTTTTTTTTAATTTTAATTTTAAATGGTTTAGATTTTGTTATCTAAATTCTTTATTTATGATTTATTTTAATACGAAATTATTTTTTATTTTAATTTTAATATGATAGACATTTTTTTTTATTTATGATTTATTTATTTTATAATTTTAATTTTGATATAGTTTAGATTCTGTTATGTTTATTAATTTTTTAAAATTTTATTCTTAATATTGGTTGAATATGATATTTTTTTAAAAATTTTAATTTTGAGTGGTTTAGATTTTGTTATCTAAATTTTTTATTTATGATTTATTTTAATACGAAATTATTTTTTTATTTTAATTTTAATATGATATAGATTTTTTTAAATGTATGATTTATTTTTTTATACAAAATTATTTATAAAATTTTAATGCTAATATAGTTTAGATTTTGTTATTTAGCATCTTTATTTAGAATTTACTCTCCTATACGATTTTTTCTTTCTTTCTTTTTATAATTCTACTTTTTTAAGTTTTGATTTTTTTTTTTCAATTTAATTTTAAATTATAGCTTTCTAAATTTTAAAAATAATATTTCGATTTTAAATAGTGAAGTAAGTTTAGGTGTGATATCAAATGTTTAACCTAAACCCAAAATTTTTACAACCCAACTCTTTATTTTTTAGTTGGGTTCGGGTTGTTAAAATAAAAAAGTTTTATTTATCCACAATTCATACTTATTCGATACAAACATGATATAAAAGATATTAAAAATTAACAACCAATCCCAATCAATCTATAATCATTAAAAAAAACAAATTCATCGACGAACATAAATGGTAACATCTTAACATAGCTCAACATCATTATTATCATAGAATTAAAGACTAACACTCTTGAGAATTGGTACAAACATTATCATTTTATAACACAATAGGTTACTCTAGAATAACATTATCATACAATAGAATTAAGATAACTAAATAACGACACTAATTGGTTACTAGGGGAAAAATATTCGTCAAATTAAAAAAAGGGATTGACCATGAAATTAAAAAAAAAAAACAATAAAAATGATTAGTTTAAGAAAGCTGGATAACAAACATATTCGAAAGACCTAAATTATACCACATAAAAAATATAAATTGTGATATAATAAGGTTGGATATAATAGAATTTAGAATTACTGGCATCAAATTTAAAAATTTTAAATATATTAAAACTAACTTTTTATCCATTTAATTTTGTGTCAATAATTTTAAAATAAAAATATAGATAATTGTTTTTTTAGTTGATTTCATGTTTTAAAAATAGTTTAAAGTAAAGTGTTTAAAAATAGTATGAAATGTTTAGTTATTTTTTTCTCTATTCACCGAATAAATTTAAAATATACGAAAGAAACTAAAAATATATATAAAAGAAACAAAAAAAATGTATTAAAAAAAACTAAAAATAATAATATAAAAGAGATTTAACAAATATAAAAAAAAAAAACAAAAAAAATGTATAAAAGAAACTAAATAAAATATAAGATGGAACAAAAATGATAGGTTGAAATTACACCGTGACAAATCCGTGTATAAAGGTTAATTAATTTTATAAGTTTTGTTCGGTCAACTTGAGGTTTTTCTCCTGTGAACTGAAAACCGAACTAAGTCAATTTGGGTTCATAAAAAATAATTTAACTCTTATAATTCGGGTTCACGATTATCTAGTTTGACCTTAACCAGCACATAAAGACCGACTATTGAACCCAAACAATAGTGATCAATTACAAAAAAAAACTATATATTATTTGTAATGGCCTGAAACAATGATGTTCACCCTCATTTGGATGACGTTGGAACCAATTACTCGAGCAAATAAAATGTTATTACCAATATATATATATATATATATATATATATATATATATATATATATATAAAAAGGGTGTTTCCACGTCTAAGTCCACTAGCAGTTTCCACGTCCTTTTCCACACCTTTATAAAGGGTGTTTTGTTCTCCTCCCAACGAATGTGAGATATCATAATCAACTCCCTTCAGGGCCCAGCGTTCTCGTTGACTCCCATTCCTTTCTCCAATCGATGTGGGACCCTACCAAATCCACACCGACTCGTGTCTACCCCTTCAGGGAACAACCTCCTCGCTGGTACATAGTTTGGTGTTTAGCTCTGATACCATTTGTAACAGCCCAAATCCATCGCTAGCAGATAGATATTGTCCTTTTTAGACTTTCCCTTTCGGGCTTCCTTTCAAGGTTTTTAAAACGCGTCTGATGTGAAAAGTTTCTACGCCCTTTTTCACACCCTTACAAAAGGGTGTTTCGTTCTCCTCCCTAACCAATATGGGATATCAGCATCTCTTGCCATTGTTTGTCGAATTGTCTCCTCTCTCTCTCTCTCTCGATCTCCTAAGAAAATAATTTTGGCAAGCTCTCTTTCTCTCTCTCAGATTTTCTTTCGACACTCTCCGCCTTTGCCTCTACCAATACCTTATCAAAGCTTGATTGAGCGCACCAACCATCCTTAACGATTAAAAACGTCAATTAAATAAAAAGTGAAATCAATTCAATAATAGAATTACTAACATTTTGAGCGAAGAAACAAAGAAAATGGTAGACACTCTTATAGAAAAAGAACAAGAACTAGAACAAACAAGTAATTTAAGACGATAATTAGATAAATTGGGAGTCTCTTGATTATTATAATGGAGGCAAGCGTGTGAAACGAGGTCGTACAAGGGTAACGCCTCATCGGTTCTTCACATCAACGCCCAGGATACGACGGGGTATTGATTTTAAGTGGGGTTTTTTCTGTACATTCCCATCTCGTTTCTTCATCTTTCCAAATCTTTTATCGGCGAGTTCTGCTGCATTTCGTGTTTATTCCGATGCGGAATTTGGTAACCCAGGGGGGTTTTTGCTCATAATCCTATTTAGGTTTCTTTAAGCTTGTGAATTTTCGATTGCGTTGATACTATAAAGTGCGTTGGAGGCTGATTTTGGACCGATTGTATCGTGGTTCAGCTTCAAAATCTCAGAATTCACTTACCCTTTTACGGGTTAATCTTAGGAACATGGTTTCTATATCGGGTTCGGTGTTCTTCCCATTAACAGTGCCCGATTGTTCCTCTCGATCGCGTAAAGTAGCTGTTCTTGATAATCACAATTCGTTTTGTTTGAAGAAAAAGGATCAGAGAAGGATTGTTTGTAATTGCATTGCGCCTCCGCCGTTCTTCAAGAGTGATGGATCATCTACCGTAAATTTCAATGTACATCATTCACTTTTTTACTTATTTCTTTGTGTGTTTTCTGTGTTCCTTGAATTGGTCGCTTCACTGGATTTGAATTGCTGTGATTGTGTTCGATTTTCATAATTTAGTTGAAATCTTTAATTGTTTAACGTATCTGTTCTGTCTTTGTGCTCATTGTAAACAATAGATCTCTCCTTACTTTATGAATTCAAGTTGATATACTTATATTTTGTATAATATGGTTCATATTTACCGATGATTATATTATCAGGACTCGTTTACATCGGAACATTTAAGCCGAGATAATGAGGGCGAGGACGAGTCTGATGTTCTCATTGAGTGTAGAAATGTCTACAAGTCCTTTGGAGAAAAGCATATATTGAGAGGTGTGAGCTTCAAGGTGATTCATAGTTCATTTCCTTTTTCATTTTTATGCAACTTCTCTCTTTTGATAATATATAGATGTAATTGATTTCTTTTTTGCCAAGAAAATAAGGAATTAGTTGTTTTTGCGTGTTCTATGTACACTTCCATTGAGGCTTCTCTACTTCTAGTTTAATATTGTTTTGCTGAATCTTATTAGTTGTTTTTGGGTTACGCTGCTATGGAAGTGAGAACGTGGTACTGTTTTTACCAGATTATCAAATAAATTGTTGTCATTGATAAAATTTTTCTCCTTGTCCCTGTGGATGATTCACGTTCTTCCTTTCGCGTTCGGGAAGGGAGGATTAAGAAAATCCTATTGATTGGAGCTTTCTCTAGACCTCCGGGAAAAACATGAAAAAAAAAAGGCTTGAATAGTACGATCCATCCGTCACCTCAGAATGAGAGGGGCGATCTTGTAGTTCTTGGTCTGTGAAGATACGTTGTTAGGTGCTTCGTTTTATTTTCCCATTGAGGTTAAATCTAAACCTGTGCTCGAGAGATAGCTGTCCATATACTGATAAGGGATGTATGGATTCTCGAGAAGAGAGAAGCCGAGGTGGTCATTGAGTGCAAAGAGAAAGAGGTGGAACGGTTGTGATTATTGTAGTTTCAAATGCATTTTTCTGCTATTATTGAACTTCTTTTGAGCCTTCATGGATGTTCCTCTTCCTCTTTGCTTCGGTCTCTTAGTATCTATTCATGTCAATGAACATAGCATCTTTCAACAATTTCCAATAATCAGCATCAACATGAGTCTATGATTCTGGCTGTTGGGGTATGGTCCGATTACATGGTTTTGGGAGGAACAGGTTGTATAGCGTGACGGATAATTAAAGTGCGGTAAGAAGACATATACAATGCATAGGATGCTTACCAAGATTGGTGATATCAAAGCTTTACTGATCTAGACTCAATAATGGGTTAATTTTTTGTCCGATCTCTATTGATTTTCTACTTCAAGGCTTTTCATCCTTTTTTGCATTCCAACGAAACGTGGTTCCTACTTTAAAAGAAAAAAAGCATCATCATCAGCTAACTTTGGACAGCTTATCAACTTGAAAGAAGAAACAACCTTGGAATGCAATAAATCGTCATATTGTTAGTGGAGAAGTATGTATGTTGTATATATCGTATATCATATATCTTCTCGTTTATGTGATTTCCTTCCGATGGCACATCTCATGGAGGAAGAAGGAAGTTTCGGGTTTGATAGGTATTTCCAGGGTTGGCACCCTTCTCTTTTGTTGTACTGTTTCATAGCTTGGTCTCATTTACTCTTCAGCTTCATTTGCAACATTACAGAACAAGAACACTAAACCGCATCGGGATTCTTACAGCTCTTCACTCAGCTAACTCCGTTTTTTTATATTTAGTAGTTTTAATTATCTTTGAAAATATTTTACTTCCTCTCTTATTTTTATTTGTATAGATTAGACATGGAGAAGCTGTGGGAGTTATCGGGCCTTCTGGTACTGGGAAATCGACAATACTAAAGATCATTGCAGGTCTTCTTTCTCCAGACAAGGTAAAAAATTGTCTTTGATTTCACATTGCATTTTGCTGATGTTTTAGTTGTATACATATTCCAGATTTCCAGGTATATATGATTACCCTTATTGGATTTCTGGTTTTGTGAACAGGGAGAGGTATATATTCGAGGTAGAAAGCGAGTTGGTTTAATCGATGATGAGGAGCTATCTGGTCTTCGAATTGGATTGGTTAGAATTGTCTTTTAAGTTGCATATAATTCTAGAAATTATTTGAAAAATGACTTTTTATAGAAGTATGAAATTGTGAGATCCCACATCGGTTGGAGAGGGAAACGAAATATTCCTTATAAGGGTGTGGAAACCTCTCCCTAGCAGACGCGTTTTAAAACCTTGAGGAGAAGCCCAAAAGGGAAAGCCCAAAGAGGACAATATCTGCTAGCAGAGGACTTGGGCTGTTATAAATGGTATTAGAGCCAGACACCGAACAGTGTGCTAGCAAGGACTCTAGGTCTCCAATGGGATGGATTGTGATTTAACAATCCTTCATCGGTTGGAAAGGAGAACGAAGCATTCCTTACAAGGGTGCAGAAATTATTGATGTTAAGTAAATTTATCGTATCCCTATCGAGTTAAGCTTTTAAATTCCATTGTGATTTAACAATTCTAGATTTTAAATTCCTTGTTTTTCATGATTCTATGATTCTAGAAACTTGTTTCTGTATAATAAATCATATGAGCCATTGAGTTTCTTTTTAATCCTTAAACTGTTCATCCTTTCATTTCTCTCTGGCTGTAGGTTTTTCAGAGTGCAGCTCTTTTTGACTCCTTAACCGTGCGGCAAAATGTTGGTTTCCTTTTGTAAGAGACTAATTTCTTTAAAAAAAATCTCGCCACGATTTTCGTTATATTATTCCATGAACTTAACCTGTATAAAGATTTCAGTATTATCTCATTTGTACTTTTGTTTACTGCTTAGGTATGAAAATTCAAGCTTGTCTGAAGATCAAATTTCAGCATTGGTAACTGAGAACTTAGCAGCTGTTGGACTGAAGGTTTGCCTAGCATTTATTTATATGATAGCCATCTTCTCAAATCTCCAATTTGTTTCATTTTAGGCAGTGCTTCAAAATTTTCTGATATTTCGTATGTTAAACTTTTATTTTGTTAGGGAGTTGAGGATCGGTTACCTTCCGAATTATCAGGTGGAATGAAGAAACGAGTTGCTTTAGCTCGGTCTATAATTTTTGATAACACAAGGAAAGAAATTGAGCCAGAGGTATCTCCGTTATTTCTGTATGGTTAGATTATTATTAAAAGCTTCGTTTCATAACCATTTGGCTTTTTTGTTTTTGAAAATTACTATCGGAGAAGAAAAGCCAATAGAATGTTGGACAAAAAGTCGATTATGTCTGAATGTCCTTTCGAACTTATCTAAGCAAGCATTCTAGTTGTCACCATGTCGTTCTAGGTCATCGTTACGTTTATTTTCTGTCCAACATTGTAACAAATCTTTACTCCAAGAGTGGTTTTGAAACCTTAATGAAAAATCTTGGGCAACTTTGCAACTTTTGAAAGCACTTCGCTTACGTTTTCATAAATCATCACGAACTCACAACTGCAATTAGTTACTGGGTATTAATTGGACCTTTTTTTTTATGAGCTATTTGATCGACTAAAGATAACTTTTTTCATGACACGTGTGATTATTTGCCAATGCTTACGAGCTGTATGGCTGCCTTGTTGACTGTTCGATTTACTTTAGATGACTACAGTAATGGCACCTTGTTTCGTGGCCATTGACACCGACTGTGATTGCTCACGTAAACAGGTACTCTTGTACGATGAACCAACTGCTGGACTCGACCCAATTGCATCAACTGTTGTTGAAGACCTTATACGTTCTGTACATATTAAGGGTGAGGATGCTAGTGGGAAGCCTGGCAAAATTGCATCTTATATTGTAGTCACCCACCAACATAGTACCATTAGGAGAGCCGTTGACAGGTTACAATTTTAACTGCTGTTTTATGAGCTCTTGCTGCTTATAAGGTATAATTGATATTGCTGCCAAGTCCCTGAAAGAACAACATTTGATATTTTGTAGGTTATTGTTTTTATATGAGGGAAAGGTTGTCTGGCAAGGAATGACCGATGAATTTACAACATCGACAAATCCAATCGTTCAACAGGTAAAGAAAATAAGTGTATTTTTAGACGTTTCGACAATGTTGATGTGATATTTGTGGCAAGAATTGCTGTCATAATCCTTTTAACTTGGTCGTTGAGTGCCAAACTAATGAGTATAGCTTAAGGAGTTGTTTGACATATAAGCTACATGTATTAGGGTAACCACTTGCTGTCTTTTAGATGCATAGGCATTTTCAAGGTACATGAGGGTTAGATAAATTGGAATTAATACCTCGGACTGATATTCCGAGATCATCTCGTTAGGTCTTAGGCTTGTAGTGTTGCATTCTGCGTGGAGGCACGGTGAAGATATTGAACACTTGTTGTGGGGTGCCAGTTTGCTCATACTTTGTGGGGTAATTGCTTAAGTTCGTTCGGGTAATGTTTGGCTCGAGGCCAAGGGTTGCGATGCTATGTTTGATGAAGTGCTCCATAATTCCCCGTCTTAGGATGAGCATAGGTTTTTTGGCAAGCTTGTTTCTTTGTTGTATTATTGGGAAATTGGCTGTAGAGAAATAGTAGAATTTGTAGGGAGGTTGAGAGATTGTAGGAGGATATCTTAGAGGTTGTTAGGCTTAATGTATCCTTATGGCTTGGTTTATGTTAGGTAACCAGAACCACGAGCTAACTGAGAGGGCTAGAACCTCTCCTCCTAGACCAATCATGCACAAAATTTTACACACTAAGCCTGTGAGATCCCACATCGGTTGGAGAGGGGAACGGAACTTTCCTTATAAGAGTGTGGAAACCTCTCTCTAGCAGACGCGTTTTAAAATCATGAGGTTGACACCGATACGTAATGGGCCAAAACGGACAATATCTGTTAGTGGTGAGATTGAGTTGTTACAAATGGTATCAGAGCCAGACACTGGGCAGTGTGCCAGTGAGGATGCAGATCCCCCAAGGTGGTTGGATTGTGCGATCCCACATTGGTTGGAGAGGGGAATGAAGCATTCTTTATAAGGGTGTGGAAACCTCTCCCTAAAAGACGCATGTTAACCTTGACCTGGAGGGGAATTCCAGAAGAGACAGTCCAAAGAGGACAATATCTACTAGCGGTGGGCTTGAGCGGTTACAAATAGTATTAGAGCCAGACACTGAGCGGTGTGCCAGTAAGAATGCTGGCTCCCCAAGAGGGTGGAGTTTGAGATCCCACATTGGTTGGAGAGGGGAACGAAGCATTCCTTATAAGGGTGTGGAAACCTCTCCCTAGCAAACGCGTTTTATACTCTGAGGGGAAACCTATAAGGGAAAGCCAAAAGAAGACAATATTTGTTAGCGGGGTAGGCTTGGGTTATTACAAAGCTAGATGCCCAAAACCCTTAACACTTTGTACCACTCTAACCATTTCTTATGAAATCCCCGGTTTATCCTTCCTCAAATACGTCCGTACGCGATCTTTGATAATTGGATTCTTTTAGATCAAAATCCTATTCTGTACCCAGTGGGTGGACTCTTTTTTAGTGTCCTTGTTCTTCATTTTTTTCTAATGGAAGCTCGGTTTCTTAATAACGTGAATTATATGCATGCATATACTCGCACTATATGGTATACGAATGATTGAAATGCAAGGGAGGACAGTTTTCTTCTCTGGTATACTTTTGGGGAAAAAAAAGTACTTGTCTAATATAATTCGTGTCACGTTTTTGTTCTTATTTTCAGTTTGCATCGGGAAGCTTGGACGGTCCGATTAAGTATTAGCAGGCACGCTAAGTTGCTAACGATCATGTACTTTTAGATTAGACATAGCACCATTCCTATATCTTTGGAGGCAACAGAGTTTAGTTACTGAAAATATAGAGAATTTCTAGTGAACCGATTCTACACATTTCTGTAATTCTGTTTCCTTTTGTTTATAAAGCTTTAATGTCTGCATGCTCCTGCTAGAATAATATAATGGTTAGATATTATTCTCCATTCACCTGGTTTCGATAGGTTCGTTAACTTGAACTCGTAATTTTGTATCTAATAAGCCTTCGATTTATGACATCCCGTTTAAAATTTTGTATCTAATTAGTTGAGTACTTGACAAGATAGTTAACTCTCATGTACTCGATCCATTAGCGGCAATACTATTTATGAAATTTTATTGAACTATAAACAAACTACAAAGATCAAATTTGTAATTTAACCTAACGTTTAACCCAGCATCAGCGGCTCTGGTGGCACATAACCATTGTTTTGGGTATCAACATCATCACCTGTAACTGTTGGAATGTGCCAGCTTCCATCTTCACCTTCCTGGAATACGCTCAACATTCGTCAAAAGTGAACGTCATATTCGCGCTTTCACTAGATAATTAACGATTCGACATGTTAATCATCTCACCTGAATCACAACTGAATAAAAGGGGGGCATGTGGAGTCTTAGTCCATCTGTTGATACCGACAACTGAACTTGTAAATCACTCGGTGGAGTGTTATAACGATGTTGGTTGATAATGAAAATATTGACGTTGATATGAATATAACTCAAATTTACAAAATGCAAACTATTCATAGAAAGTCGATTTTGAGGAGAAGATAACGAGGAAGATACCTGATGCGTAGCAATTGGAACAAGAGATCCCTCATTTCATCATTCGTCACCAGCAAACATTTAGACCGTACAGCAGCCAAAGAATACCCATGGGTCCCCTTTAGGCATCGAATTTGAAGATGTTTATCAGCCCACAATTTTCGTAGTCTACCACTAGCAGATATTGTCCTCTTTGGACTCTCCTTCGGATTTCCCCTCAAGGTTTTTAAAATGTGTCTGCTAGGGAGAGGTTTCCACACTCTTATAAAGAATGCTTCGTTCCCCTTTCAAACCGATGTGGGATCTCACAATCCACCCTCCTTCGAGGCTCAACGTCCTTACAGGCACTCGTTCCTCTTTCAAATTGAAGGGGGGTGGATACCCATTCGTTCCCCTCGCAGGCACACTGCCTGGTATCCACTTTAGTGCTCAGTGTCCTTGTTGGCACACTGCCCAGTATCCACCTCCTTTAGGGCTCAGCGTCCTTGTTAGCACACTGCTCACCCCCTTCAAGGCTGAGTACATGTCTGCTTTAATCACATGTATGGAAGTTCAGAATAAATGAACAAGAATTAAAATAACAATAATGATGCAAGGATATGCAACTGAGCTTTTCAATGATATGCACAGAAAGTAACAAAGAACTTGAGCTCATACTATTAGTGAAACCTTGAAATGTGTTCAAATATTCAAGTAAATAACTCGATTATTGAAAGAAAGATGCATATCAGTCGTCATGGGACCCAGGAGGAGTAGCATAGAGAGCACCACAATTTGTCCATGTCTCTATTAATTTCTTATTATTAAGGTTCTATGCAGACCTTCCAGTGACACGATTTTCATGCAAAATTATGAGTGACAATCTCTTTGAAGGACTAAGCTGATGCATTTGATATAGAATCTACCATAGACATTTCTATTAGACTTCTCATGGATTAGAAAGTTCGATTTCATTTTAATCACACATATATCTATGTGAGATCCCACGTCGGTTGAAGAGGGGAACGAAACATTTCTTATAAGGGTGTGGAAAACTTTTCCTAGTAGATGTGTTTCAAAATCTGAGGCTAATGGCGACACGTAATGGGTCAAAGCGGACAATATCTGCTAGCGGTGGGCTTGGGCTGTTACAAATGGTATTAGAACTAGACATCGGGCGGTGTGCTAGTAAGGACGTTGGGCCCCCAAGGGGGGTGGATTGTGAGATCTCACGTCGGTTGGAGAGGGGAACGAAACATTCTTTTTAAGGGCGTGGAAACCTCTCCCTTATAGACGCATTTTAAAACCATGAGACTGACGGCGATACATAACGGGTCAAAGTGGACAGTATCTGCTAGCGGTGGGCTTGGACTGTTACAAATGGTATCAGAGCCAAACACTGGGTGGTGTGCTAGTAAGGATGTTGGGCCTCCAAGGGGGGTGGATTGTGAGATCCCACATCGGTTGGAGAGGGGAACGAAACATTCCTTATAAGAGTGGAAACCTCTCCCTAGTAGAGGCGTTTCAAAACCGTGAGGCTAACAGTGATACGTAACGGGCCAAAGCGGACAATATTTGCTAGCAATAGGCTTGGGCTGTTACAACTGGCATCAAAGTTAGACACCGGGCGGTGTACCAGCAAGAACGCTAAGGGGAGGGGTAGATTGTGAGATCCCACATCGATTAGAGAAGAGAACAAAGCATTCCTTATAAGGGTGTGGAAACCTCTCCTTAGTAGACGCGCTTTAAAGTCGTGAGGCTAACGATGATACGTTATGGGCTAAAGCAAACAATATCTGTTAGCGGTGGGCTTGGGGTGTTACAAATGGTATTAGAGCCAGACATTGGGTGGTGTGCTAGCAACGACGCTATGCCCCCAAGGGGAATGGATTGTGGGATATCACATCGATTAAAGAGGGGAACGAAACATTCCTTGTGGGATATCACATCGATTAAAGAGGGGAACGAAACATTCCTTACAAGAGTGTAGAAGCCTTTGTCAATATCCTCACTTGGTCGGTCAATATCCTCGCTTGGTTCAAGAGAACTACAAGAAGAGCACAAATGGAGCAATACATTATAGTGATGTTGGTTAAGCTGGATTCCATTACTCCTTGTCTCGTCGTAAAGCTTAAGTGCTTCGACAACTTGTCCATGCCTCGAGCACATATCTAACTTATGTTTAAGCACTCCCTCGGGTAATTTCTTGAGGACTCTCTTCCTTGATCTTTTGGGGACTTTATTGGTAGAAGATGCTGAGGTTTCATGAACAGATGATATGGCAGATAAAGCAACAGTACTATATTTCACTATGCTTTTTGAATATAGTGCAGATCGACAGCCATAGACTTCGAGGCTAGCTCGAAGAGTATTCCGGCGGGGAAATATCCATGGAGTTTTAGTGAAGTATGAAAAGAAGGGAGAAATTAACAAGTGAAGCCACAAGTGAACTTCCTAGAATCATCATTCAAATACGGTAGTCCAGAAGATTTCAATGGTACTTTCCATCACATTTGATAACTACAATCAGCCAGAACAGATGAACAACCCACGTTCATCTAAGCGTAGTTTGCCAATAGCTTGTATAGAACATGACAAATACAGATGAATTAGTACCATTTTCAGTTCACTAATACATATAGTTGGAAGCAAAACTCACAACTTAAGCCAGACCAGATGGGTATATAATAAAATCATGAAACAAATCCATTACAATGAAGGTGAAGCATAAGGTATAATCGGAAACAAGACCTAATTCATCCAAGCAGCACTAGATAACCCAGAATTGAAGCAAACCCACCAAAAAGAACACGCTCTAGAAATTAGAACAAGAGAGAACAGTTCCACAAGTCAAGAGGTTCAAATCACAACATTTACTGAACAGTCCAGACATATTTGTAATGAACTTTACTCACCTATCCTTAGCTTGCAAGTTTTGAACCCTTGATGGTTCGACTTCAGCAGGCTCACCACTGTCGATCAAATGCCCATACACTATGGATTTCCTATAATGGGACCTAAGAAATTCGTGGGTTTGACTCAAAACACCATAAAAAAGCATCATAAACTAGACCAGAAACGAGAAGCTCACCTCAAATTATCGTTGAACCCACGGCCGCCGACTAGCCATTTGTCGGAATGAGCGTCGATCACGTGAAGAAGAAGGCAGAGACGGTGAAAGTGGAGATGATCGAGGTGACAAGGCGTAAATAAACTATTTCGTTTATATACCAACTAGTTTAAGAGTATTTAAGAGTATTAATTCAAAATTAATCCAAAATGAAAATTAGGGAAAGCCCATCTTAAAAACTCGAGATTTTTGGGTTTTCTTTTGGAGAAAACCTTCCTTTTGTGTAATTAACGCTACCCCTTGTAAATTGGGCTGCCTCTGTTCACCCGTAATGCCATTTCAAGAAGGGGGGGAAAAAAGAAAACAGAAGAATCTCTTTCATTCCTCTGTATAAGTGCTCTCTTTCTCTCTCTAAAGACATTTCTTCTCTCCCACGTCTGCTTTTAAATTCATTTCACTTGGAGGGCGGTATTTTGGATGTTGTTGCCGAGTGTTTTACGGTGAACGTTGTTGGGTATTAAAATTTGGGCAGTCTTTTTGCCTCTTTTACTAACAATCTTCTGGAATTTCATGGAAACATGAAGTTTTCCGGTTGTGTAAGCACCCCTCATCTTCTTCTTCGTCTTCTTCTTTTCTGATCTTTTTCCTTTTGAATAAACTTTTATTTTTTGCGTAATGTAATGGGTTCTTACTGTCTGTTTGGTTTGATTTGGGGTCTTTTTGGTGTCTTTGAATCCAACAGTTCGATGGATATCAATCAAGAAATGATGGGTGTTGTTTAATACGCATCTTTACTGAAGATTAATTATACCCTTTTCTTTGTGGGGTTTAAGGTGCTTGCATCGGTCTTTATGGACACGGTTTTTGTGGGGTTTAAGGTGCTTGTATCTGTCTTTATGGACATGGTTTTGTTTCATTGCTTATTTTGAGTTGTTTTCTTTGCAGTTGCCCTTGCTTGCAGAGCAAAAGAGCAGGAATTCACGTCTTTGTAGAATTTTTCCAACTGTTTCTTTGCTTTGTCTTGTATTGTTCGTGGGGAGTGCATATGTTGCACCACACTACAGGGAGGTATTCTTTCATGCTCTTTGAAGATTTTGAAGTGTTGGTTGCTGTCCCTATGAATTGAGTATTGGGTTTTTACGTTGTTTTGTTACCAATTATCATTGTGGCACCAAGGGTTGCCTTTGGTGGTCAAGTCTCGAGATGTTTGGAGATACCCTTCAAGGTCATGGATTTATAAGTCGTTGAAAGATTAATATGTTAAATCCTAAGTATCTCTTGAAGTTCACTTTAGGATGGGCAAAGTCTCTTGTAGAGTAGCGGTATCAAAGAGTGTCTTGGTGGTCAGGGCTCGAGATGTTTGGAGATACCCTTCGAAGTCTTCGATTTAAGTCATTGAAAACTTAGGCCGTCCATAGTTACTTCCTACAGCTAACACGTGTCCAGCAGGAACGCTCAGTGCAATCAAATGTGAGCTGCTATACCGAATCCCCCGCTGCCCATCGGTGATCGAGTGGTAAGGCCATGATCCACAGAGGAATAGATCACTCATTCTTCCATAAAGGACAGGTGCACGATCTCTTGAAGTTGGCTTTAGGGTGGGCAAAGTCTCTCATAGAGTAGTGGCATCAAAGAGTGTCTTGGTGGCCAGGGCTCAAGATGTTTGGAGATGCCCTTCAAAGTCTTCGATTTACGTCATCGAAAACTTAATAAGTTAAATCTGGTTCTTTTCCTCTGCGAGGGCCTTCTGTAGTAAACCCCCTATGGGAGGTTGTCCATCGTTGCTTCCTACAGCCAACACGTTCCAGCGGAAACGCGCAGCGTAACCGAACGTGAGCTGCTATACCGAATCCCCCACTGCCCATCGAGGACTGAGTGGTAAGGCCTTAATCCGTAGGGAAACATATCACTCGTTCTTCCATTGGGGACAGGTGCACGATCTTTAGAATGGGTGAAGCTTCTTGTAGAGTAGTGGGGTTGAGCTAATTACTATATCAGTTTGTTTACAGAGGACTTTTCAACTTATATTTCTTAGTTGTAGCATTTTTCCAACCTCCATTCAATGTTTGGTGGCATGTGGATATCTTCTCATTGAACATTTAGAAAGATATGTTTGGTTCTTTCTCTGCAGAGAATTCCTAGATGGGGAATAGATGGTTTAGTCAGTTCGAAGTTCAATAAATGTGAGGTTCGTTTTCTATTTCAACCATTATTACGAGAATAAACTCATTTTTCGTATCGACCTTATTAACTACACATTACTCAAATGATTTTTGCATTAGAATCAATGTAGGCCAAATGGAAGCGAGCCGCTACCTAAAGACATTGTTGTCACTGCATCTAACTTGGAAATGCGACCACTATGGGGCGCATCGAAGCATTCTTATCAGGTCATGGATCGAGATCAACGACTTCATGCTTGTTCTTGTTGATTCTCTTATCTTAGTACTTCTACTGATTGTGTGCATAGCTCGAAACAGAATCCCGTTAACTCATCAAGCAACTTATTCGCCACGGCTGTTGGGATTAAACAAAAAGATCTGGTGAACAAAATGGTAACAAAGGTATGAAGAGGAGTTTAATCATATTGCCAAATTCAAATCTCATGTCCATTAATAGTGTACTTATTCATGATCATTCTACAGTTTCTTTCTAGTGACTTTGCTGTGATGCTTTTCCATTACGATGGTATCGTGGACGAATGGAAGGACTTCGATTGGAGTAATCGTGTTATACATGTAACTGCGATCAATCAAACTAAGTGGTAGATTTTGTTCACTCTGTTCTTTGAAGTTGCTGACTTTAACTTCGTTTCACATTCTTGATCTGTTCTTGATTCGGTAATGTCTAGGTGGTTTGCCAAGCGTTTCTTGCATCCTGATATTGTGGCCGAGTATAATTATGTCTTTCTTTGGGATGAGGATCTTGGAGTTGAGTATTTCAATCCAAAACAGTAAGTTGGCTGCAAGTTTGTGGATAAGAAACAAAGCTAAGAACGTGATAAATGTCTTCCGACCAGCTTCATTGTTCTTCTCCCTGTTTCATTACAAGGTATGTGCATATTATTGGAAGTGAAGGGCTAGAAATATCGCAACCAGCACTTGATCCATATGAATCGGAGGTGCACCATCAAATTACTGCACGTGGGAGGCGATCGACCGTGCACAGGTCTTCCCCTACTCTTGTTTTGTATTAATATTCATGAGAGCAAGAATCTCGTAGCTTCTTTACTGGGTAACTGATGAAGTAATGGATATGTTAGGAATTACAGACCTTCATGATGGTATGATATTGTCCTTTTTGAGCATAAGCTCTCGTACCAATGGAAATGTATTCTTTACTTATAAACTCAGGATCAACCCACTAATTAGTCGATGTGGGACTCCTCTCCCAACCATCCTCAACAATCCTCCCCTCGAACAAAGTACACCATAGAGCCTCCCCTAAAGCCTATGGAGCCTTTGAACAACCTACCTTTAATCGAGGCTCAACTCCTTCTCTGAAACCCTCTAACAAAGTACCTTTAATCGAGGCTCTGGTACCATGTTAGGAATCATGGACCTCCACAATGGTATGATATTGTCCACTTTGAGCATAAGCTCTCGTGGCTTTACTTTTGGTTTTCCAAAAAACGTCGTACCAATGGAGATGTATTCCTTACTTATAAACCCATGATCAACCCCCTATAGTCGACGTGGGATTCCTCTCCCAATAATCCTCAACAAGATAGTGCAGTAACTCGATGAACCAATAACTCACAACATGTTTTCTCTGGGTATTGGACAGTTCCTGGGGATCCGCTTAAAGATCTTGGACATGTTTTCTCTGAGTCATCAATCATTGACATTTTGATCTATGTTTTATGTGGTTTCATCGGTTGTTTACTGTTGTATGTTCTGTCTTTGGTCGGTCACTCCTGCAGGAGAACTTTTAAACATAGTAATGGTGGAAAAGATTGTGATGTCAACAGTAAAGCTCCTCCATGCACAGGGTAAGGCAATTATCGAAAGCTCTATGCTTAGACAGCTGTTCTAGACATGTGCTGAAGTACAAAGTGTTTGTGCCTGAAAATGGATATCTTTTGTTGCAGATGGATAGAAATGATGGCCCCGGTTTTCTCCCGAGCTGCGTGGCGTTGCGTTTGGTATATGATCCAGAATGATTTGATCCATGATTGGGGCTTGGATATGCAACTGGGATATTGTGCACAGGCAAGAGTTAGCAGTCATCTTGTTTTCCTTAAATACTTAGCTGCTGTTGTTTGAAACGTCGAGCTCTTTCCTAATAGGGTGATCGAACGAAGAACGTTGGTGTCGTTGACGCCGAGTACATAATCCATTATGGACGACCGACACTTGGTGGTCCAGAGGAAAATGAGGTTGAAAATATGATAGTTTCTTTTCATCTTTCTTAAGCCTCACGAACATCAAATCACAAAAGGTTTCTATGTTGCAGACATCTTCCAAGTCTCATGTAAAAGATCATAGAGCCGATGTAAGTTTCCGCACACGTGCTCGCTTTCAGTTGTTTCGATCGAGTCTAGTCTACCTTGTTCGTGCTAATGAACCTTTGATAACTCGGAGAATCTGATCAAATAACCCTTTTAGGCTTATGATCACAATGTTTAAAACAATGTCGAGTCCATCTTTATTTCCCTTGAATTCAAATTCATCCGTGCAGGTGAGAAGGCAGTCGTATATTGAACTAGATGTATTTAGAAAGAGATGGCAGAAGGCTGCTGAGCAAGACGAGTGCTGGCAAGATCCGTACGCTGAGACAGTAGAGGATAACACATGATAATACGATCGTTTGACGAAATGGAATGATCTTGTAACAGTGTACGTTGTCGTTGAAGTTGAGAACATGGCAACGTACATGCCATTGGTATTCAAGGACGACGTGGAAAGGGATGATCGTGTATCAGCAAAGTATGCAGCGGAGATCTCTACGTGAAATCTCGGGTACGAATTCTAATCTTGTTGTGGTGTTCTGTATTTAAAATGCTGTAAAGTTTCTACTTATGTTGAAATATGTTGTAAGTGTTACTTGGGGTATACCATTTAGAGTTGCATTGGAAAGAGAATTTAGAGTAAAGAAACAAAATATTCTCTTAAGTTCAAAATGAGAGCTGCTTTAAAGTGCATTGAATTCCGAACATCCTATCACAAACTATCTTTCTAAAGAAATTTCGTCCCTACGTATTACAAGTTTGTGTCTCGTGCTCTTTAGGGATCAGGGGCATATCCAACGAGAAACTTGCTACCGTTGTTGATGGCCTTGTTCCTAGAAACAATATACTTTCAAGAAACAATGAGATGCTGCCTTGATCTTTCTCTATCTCGAACCCCAAACTCCATAATAATGGTAGAGTAAGAGGTAGTAAGATTGTCTTGACCCAAAAGCAGATACGGTCCGGTATTCCCTTATGGAATAGCTTTTTGTGGGTAAGGTGATGTCTTATAAGGACTAGCTCTTCCGAGGTCAAAAGCAAAAGTACAGTGGACCTCACAAAGATCACTCCGAATTTCACCGTTTTATCCCGTTTGATTTTGGGATAGGCAGCTAGTACTAATCTAATAAGTGAAATCGTCGTTGTTCGAGCAATCTACTTGGACACGATCTTTTCGATACAAAATTGAAAGTTTAGGTTTCTATTAGACATAACGTATAATTTCAAATAGACCAATCCCTTTTTAAAAAATTATTATTACTTTGTATTCCTTTTTTACCCTTCAAATTCAAATTTATTCCTTTTGGGCCCTTTACAACTGGTTCCCACTCCCATTGCCAAAAGATAGAAGAGCTTCAGTGTCCATTTTGAAGTGCAGAAACTTTAGAAACTACAAATATTTTAAATAATCTTCAAGAAAGAAGGCAATAAAAGTCATCCACTGGATTGCTTTTGCTTTTTCAAAAGCATATCGAAGAGCCACGAGCCACGGGCGGCCTGTTCGTGTTTGACTCGTGTCAGTCAAACACTTGTTAAGTATACTAGACAGTACCAAATGCTTGTTAAGAACAAATAAGATAAGTGTTAGACCCGTGTTTGATGCGACAGTTTTCTGTGTATACTCTGTTGCTTTAGGGAATAAAATAAACGACTCGTGTCCGAAGTTGATAGATAGAACAGAAAGAAGAAAAAAACTAGAGCAAAGAATTCGAAACTCGAATCAGTAAAGCCTCTCATTATATATTCTTTAATGGTTTTTCTATTCTCACTCTCTCGAACCCGAGTCGAGGGAGGGGTTGTTCAATGTGTCCTCCCTCGTGTTCGTTTTTCATTCACAGGTCTAGAAAAGAACATTGACAGACTCATGTACAAGGTTTACGACATGGATAGAATCAGCACAATACATAACCAAAAATTGCTCAAAAGGGTCGAGTTAGTCATGCTCAACAACTCGAAAAAGAAAAACCAAACTAGAATCTAGAAAGAGAAGTAATGTGATGGATATGTAGCCTAGCATGGTGTAATAGCCCAAGCTCACAGCTCATTACGTACCGTCATCAGCCTCACGGTTTTAAAATGCATCTACTAAGGAGAGGTTTACACACTCTTATAAGGAATGTTTCGTTCTACTCTCGAACCGACGTGGAATCTCACACATGGTCAAAAGGCATAGTGTAATCATCAACTACATACCAAGTTGATACCAAATATCGTATACGTGTAGATGTATGTATGTACACAGGTAAATATCGTATACGTATGGACGTAGTAGCTCAACAAAAAAGGGTCCAAAGGGCAGAAAATAAAATAAGGGAAACAAGTCAATAGTTAGATGTCCTCAAGGCATCACATGGGGTGTTGCATCAAAGACAGAGGTGAATTAGATTCTTCAAAACACTCTTCTCTAGGCACTTCATTTTGACATATTTGAATGCTCAACGCTATGAGTCCCGAAGCAGACACCGAACGAATTAAGAAACAGATGACGAATACGATAGCTTTTACTCTCGAAACTATAAACGAAGTTATACCACTCTAACTCTTCCAACCCCTTAACTCGGCCCTCACCAAATAAAAGATTTGGATATACACAAAACAAAAGAAGCTTTTTCTTATTCCATTGTTGAAGAAAAGGAGAGGAATTAATTGGTTGTCTTATCAAACCTTGACTACTAGTGTTTCTTTGTTCTTTATTAGGACGCTCGGCCCCTTAAAGAATGGATTGTGCGACCCCACATCGATTGGAGAGGGGAATGAGTGCCAACGAGGACCCTGGGCCTCGAAGGGGGTGAGTTCTAAGATCCCACATCGATTGGAGAGGGAAACGAGTGCCAGCGAGGACGCTGAGCCCCAAAAGGGGTGGATTATGAGATCCCACATCGATTGGAGAGTGAAATGAGTGCCAGCGAGGACGTTGGGTCTCGAAGGGGATGAGTTCTAAGATCCCACATCGATTGGAGAGGGAAACGAGTGCCAGCGAGGATGCTGGGCGCAAAAAGGGGTGGATTATGAGATCTCATATTGATTGGAGAGTGGAACGAGTGCCAGCAAAGACGCTGGGCCTCGAAGGGGATGAGTTCTAAGATCCCACATCGATTGGAGAGGGAAACGAGTGCTAGCGAGGATGCTAGGCCCCGAAAGAGGTGGATTATGAGATCCCACATCGATTGGTGAGGGGAACGAGTGCCAACGAGGACGCTGAGCCCCGAAAGGGGGTGGATTGTGAGATCCCATATCGATTGGAGAGGGAAATGAAGCATTCTTTATATGGGTGTGGAAACCTCTCCCTAACAAACGCGTTTTAAAACTTTGAAGGGAAGCCCAAAGATGATAATATCTGCTAGCGGTAGGTTTGGGCTACTTCAAGGGCAACGTGAACGGGAACCCTCTAAGTTCATCAAGTAAGCAACACACAAAGAGGGATGAATCAACCATCAAACAAATATACAATGAAAAGTAACATGAATACTTGAATAAGCCAACAATTTATACAATAAGAACAAACATAACTCACTTCATGAAACTCTATACATCATCTTACAATGCCAAGGCTTTCCCATATCATTTACCATCTAAACATACTCAACAAACGGCAGCAACAGCTCCATTATCAAATGAAAGCATATTTCCTAAAGAACAGCAAAAAAGAGAAGAAAAAAATGGTAATCAACCTCACAATCCTATCTTCAGGAACGGCCACTTTCTAAGATAAAACCTGGAACTAAGAGGATTTGGGAGACATAATTCCATTAAAACTATAAACAAGAAAAATTTCAGGAGAGATTCCTTCAAATCAATCCTTTCCTTTCAAGAACAGAGCAACACAGATGATAAATGACCCTAAAATCTAAGGAATAACATCATATTCATGCATAATATATAGGCTAGATGTTGCATCCAAAGCAGTTACAGGATTTGGGAGTGAAAGAACAGAACCCAAATGGCCTATTGGGGATATTGCAATTGATTGCATAGCAACAAGGAGAAGGTAAACAGAGGCCCTTAGCACCTCCACAGCAAGTACAAGGAGCACATACTTGAAAGCTTCCGAGTCTTCTTCTAGTTTCATTCATCTCCATGATATTAATTTTCCCCTCCTCGATCAGTGGCACCATCTCTGATACAGACCCAGTTGGCTGATGAACAACAAAATCAAAAACGTTCATCAAATTGAACTCAGAAAATGAAAATGGGATCGATGAATTAAAGGAAATGGTGAAAAGTGAACTCACTTGATTGAAATTTAGTTCGTTCTCAGCCGCTAAAACGGCGAGAAACAGCAAAAGAACGAGGGAGAATCCAGCGCCATGGCTAGACATCATGCAACTCGGAAGGAATTGGAACTGTTGAACTGTGCGGAAATGGGGTTTTGGGTTGAGATCGATTTAGAACATGAAATGGGTATTGAGAGATGGGGTTGAATTGGGAAGATGAACTTGGGAGGGATTGTTAGAGATCTTTTCATATAGAGGTTTTGGAAATGAAGGGTTTAGAGGAGAGATTTTGATGGTGGTAGCGTGTGAAACGCGAAGCCCATTGCTGGAATTGATGGAATTGGCGGAATGTCTTTTGATTTAACGTTAAAAAAAATGGGAAATCTTCGGTGCTTTGAAATGGGCTTTCGGCTAAGTATGAATGTGAGAGATGTGATTATGTGAAAAATATGAATCAGTGGATTTCTTTGCTTTAAAACGAAGCCATCCGACATCATTAATCAGCTGTGATTCTGGTCTGTGAGCCTTTGAACCGTAAGAAATACATTATTTTACCGACGATTATCTAATTCTTGAAAAAGACAGATTCATAGTTATTCTAAGCATATACCATGGACGAACCTAGGATGATATGGAATGGGATGAACACAAAAGTTCAGAAACTGAAATAGAATTAAAGCCTTTTTTGCTAACCTCTTAATTTTTTTTTAAAAAAATTGATATAATTTTTTAAAAGTTTCTAGCTATTGAATGTTTGATCTCTGTATAAGAAATTGAGTATTCAGGTATAGCATAGTACAGGTGAACGTTTTGGAGCTTGGCTTTAGTAAACTGAACTAATAAAAACAGAGTGCTTGATAGTGATTTCTTTCATTTGGTAGGATGATGAAAAACTACTTCAATGACAGATCTCGAGTGTGAACTAAAGAAATGATGGATAAAATAAAAAACATAGAGGGTTTTAGTCAAATCATTCAATTAATGTTTTGTGGTGTCATGTTTAATTTCCTTCCAATTTAGGACTATGAAGTTAATCTAAATCTTGAAGCAAGTAATCCATAGAGTTACCTTAAATGTAACCCATATTGGACAAAAATCAATGAAAGAGTGACCCGAGATGTCTAGAATAGTTACCTTGTGATGGTGACTTGAAACAAGGCAATAGTGATAGTGACCTGAAACGAGATAGATGTCTATAACAATTACTTTGAGACAGTGACATGAAATAAGGTGATAGTGATCGAGTCGCTTGCTTCCTCTCTTGCCTCAACTCTCTCTTGCTGTTCGAGCTGGAGCTGGAGCTCAAGCGACTGCACTTCATCTCGACTGTTACAAAATTGAAATCTACGAAACCCATGATGAGAAGATGATTATTGATTGATTGAAGAGCCAAAAAGGGCATAAAAATTTGGGGGAAAACAGCAAGCGTTGTGTTGTTTACAAGAATTTAGAATCCCAAATTTGAGAAAGGTTTGGGAGAAATGAGAAGAGTTGTTCATAAATAGGGGGAAGAACAAAAAACCGACATCATCTGCTGCAGATCTTTTTATACAAAGCAGAAACATAAATTCAGAGGAATTAATCATCTGCTGCTGCGCTAACCATATTCTGAAATGCATTTTCAGAAACACAGGATCAACTTTACATGAACCCTCCTCCCTGTACACATCTTTTTTCCAGCCAGGCATCATCAATTTACACAAATACCTCTCTTCTTTTTATCTTCCAAAAGATTGTAAAAGGGGTAGTAGAAACGACTTACGACCTTCAGCCCTCGGCCTCGATGTTTTCATCATCAGATGACATCTCTCGTGTCTCTGTGATTGATAGTCGTCTCGCCTTTGCAGATCCTGCTTCGACTAGCCCTTCAGATGACAAACTCAGTGCAGTAGTTCCTGATGACGTCCCAAACAAATGCTGAACTGGGGCGTTCGGTGTTGACGCTGCAGAGAGATTGTATGCGAAGATTCCCATAGGGTGATCGAACTTGCAGCTTGGACCGAACTTACAGATCCCATAACGCGAATAAAAGATGCACAAAGGCTCTCCCTGTTCATGGAAAAACAACATTCATAAAAACCAGCTCTCCTCATATTAACAGATCATAAAAATAATCTAACAATAATGCAGAATCACCATCAGAATTCTGTGTAAAAAAACCATAGGACAACCATCATAACTCCTCAACATGGGTTAAGAAACATGCTTGAATCAAAGCTGGAAAAGGGTTTTTTTTTTTTTACTGTAGATCCATATATTGCTTAGGAAATTAGAGAATCAAAAGTAGTATCGTAACTCACCGGACGCAACGGTAGGCCAATTGGACTCAAGACACAATCTGGAGCAGGAATTACTCGTTCTCTGGGATGATGAAATCGACAAACGGCACCGAACTTGCAGTCTCCGGTCTTCATGTAAAATTGACATTCAGGCTGGCCAGGCCTCTCAGGAAATACATTCTCCCTCTGCAATGCCAAAAACCGAAAAAGGTTAATTAGAACATATCAGAGAAGAGACTACTACAGATCCTGGATCTAGTCATTCACTCTGGTGTTAAGCTTCATAAATCTGAGTATGTCCCCACCGTTTGTTGTGGACTTTCTGATGATGAAACTGATCCTAGCTGATCCTGTAAAAATCACCACCTTATGAGTAACTTCGCTGTGAACGGTTAAAGAATTCCAAAAAGAAGCGGTATAAGGATGCCAATCATAGAACTATTTGATCCCTTTGAATTCCATATTCGAAGTTGCGATCGGATCTATTCATTAAAAAGAATCGGTTCAATACATTTCTTATGTACCCATAGGTGTTATATTGATTCGAATCAGATTTCGGATCAATCTATATTGTTTGACTGCCTCCATTATGTTGTTGCTAGCAAATACCATTATTTTTTGTTTTGGATCTTCGAAATCATTCCCGGGGTATACAAAACTCGAGTACAAGTGATAGAACATATTAACTTCTATCACTTTCCATGTTTTCTTGTTTCCTTCTTTTGGTTTCTTGATAGGAATATTAACTCGATCCATCGACCGCAAAGGTCTTGCAAGTTGCCCATGAAACAATGCAACATCAACATGGAAAAAGATGTCTTAGGAAGACTCATTTAAACATTCAAATCAAAAGGAAAAAGTTAAAAGAATAATTTTCTTCTAGGTAACAGACATTTCCATCGACTCGTATTCCACAACACTCATGCATTGAATAAAAACAGAGTAAATAAACATGACAGCGTAGATCATACTTATTCGAACACGGGAAAGGAATAGAACTTACATTGAATGTATTCCAGCCTGGAACAGAGAGAACTCCTTGAGGTAAAATTAAAGATGCATAACTGGAAGGGCCTTGCCATCGTGGACTAGGAATAAAGGAAGCCCTTGACCAATTTGTGCTTCCTCCTGGATACGACTGCTGACCAGGAGTTGGCGATTGTACGGTTGGATAAATAGGGGAGCCACGCAGTGAGACCATCATATTAGTCGGTTGAGGATGGTGGAATTTACATGTATTTCCAAACTTGCATTGTCCAGTTCTTAAATAATAAGCACATTCAGTTTCACTCTGCACAATTGGGGATGTGGGGGAGAGGGAGAATGGACAACAAATATTTTTAGCATAAAAGCACAGATAAATTGACAAAGGAAGATCTGAACTTAGCAAGTTGGCATGTCAAACACCATTTTTGTTGTTTAGCTGTGTTCTTAATTTCTATTTGCACTTCAATAAGCTGTGTTTAGGTGCCAATTTCCTATAAGTTTTCACCAAAGAGTTAGTCTTCTAGTTTTTTCTTCCCTTGTAACTTTTCATTGACATACGTGCTCATCTTAACGTACATATGCATGAGAGAGAACAAGAACATACAAAAACTTACGAACTGCACAAAGCGTGCTATGAATATAAGAGAGTAGTTATATCCTAACCGGGCGAAGTGGATAGCCTAAAATATTTAAGGCAACTCTTCCAGCAATCCCAGCCTTGTCTCTAGGATGATGAAACTTGCACGTAGCCCCAAACTTGCAAGTTCCTGTCTTCAAGTAGTACTGGATTATGCGCAAATGAAAATGTCATTTCATAGTCAACAATTAAAGTTCTTATAAAACCTGCAGCATCCAAGAAACTACAGAATGCAAGAAAAATAATCTCAAAGTTAAATTACCAAAGCTCCAATCTAGAGATTCTAGACCCAGCTAAACAATATGATATCTAAGCCAATCAAATTTGAAGGATAATTATATACAAGAGAGCTCATTCTTCTAAACCAAAACTTTACGACGAAAATAACATTTCAGATCGTTATATATACGGTGGGTTTGGTGTAAATTAGCCACATTTCATCACTGAATCTGATGAAGAAAATGAGCACATCCCATATGTCATAATGAATAAATGTTGAGAGAAAATTTACGAGGCATGATGTAACACGCTAATTTTAGATAAGTAAAGATAATTAAATAAATACATGCCTGACATTCTGGTTGTCCAATTCTTTCCGGGAACTCCCCCTTCATTCTCGCGGTGGCAATAGCCTGAAAGTAAAGTGTAGTAAATCGACTCCGTCACAAACTGACTTGCAAAACTTCCAAGGAAGAGATTCTTAACTACTATAGATGACTCCATGTTAGCTTCAAATAGCAATCAAAATAACGAGCAAACGTATTTTGTGTGTTTTCTAGATTAAATGGAGCAAACACATTATTCAGGGAGAAATTTCTGATGCCCTTAGTTCAGCACATAATCAAACAAACAAAAGGATCGTACTCGAAAGGGCAAACCTGTTCGGAAAATAAAACAATTCCCCATCTTGGGCTTCAGGGTTGTACAGTATAAGGTTAGGAACAATTAGGTTATTAAGTTAAGGTTAAATGCAATTTTACCATTTATAATTCCCTTCTCTTTTCTCTATCCCAATCAAATTTAAGGAGCTCAGTACTAGTTCAGTAAGCACGTTCGGAACAGAAAATGACAATACAACTCTATATGAACCTGATCTTGAACATAATATCTTTACATCTATCTATCGCACAAGCTTGCCTCCATGGTTACGAACCCAATTTTTTGTGGAGAGATTTAATTGATTGTGCCAGCATAATATTGCTTAGTGTCTAACCTGCTGCTCATAGGTACATGCCCCAAATCAGATAGAATAAATTATTCCCAAAGGGCAGAAGGAATTGAAAATATTTATCATGATTTTATATTTGAATATAATCAACCAAATACTGAATGGATCACATTTTTGCTTAGTACCAGCTCTCTATTAGGTGGATGATTAAATCTACATGTAGCTCCAAATCTACAGAGGCCAGTTCTGATGTAATAAGAACAGTCTGGCTCTCCAGGTCGCACGGGATAAGATCCAGATCCCATTATTTCACCTGATCCCAAGTTCATTTGCCAGAGTGCATCTGTACGATATTGATAAGTAAATCTTCAATCATAAAGAAGAAAATAGATGAGAAAAGCAAAGAGAGAATAAAAATAAACGTTCAAATCTTGACAACTATACTGTTAATCCATGATGCTCACGTTTTAACAAGCACGCATGCAAAAGCTAAAAGCATAGATGGGTACGGTCAAATATATGGTTCGGAGAAGCAATGAAGAAACTTAACAATTCCAAGTCGCATTGAAGAACATAAAATTCTTTAGTAAAGTTTTTCCTACTTCCCCTACCTGATTGACTTCTTTAGTAAAGGTATAGAGTGTCCCTATTAATCTTTAACGGACGAAGAAAAGCTTTTAGTGTCTGTGGACCATGAACACAAGTTTGTAGACATTGTCTATATTCCAAGGAACGATATATTAATGGTTGGAAATGTTTCCAAAACAACTGTTGCTAAGCAGATTGACATAACCTGATGGGCTGCTGTCACATCTGACTTCAATTATGTAGTAGTCCACAGGCAAAACATTTATCTTTTGGGCTTGTGGGCGTGCCATGAAAAAGCGGAATGAGGCAAACAACATCAGGGTAATCTTTCATAATGTAAAATGAACCCAAATGGCGTCGCATTAAGGTAATTCTTTCATTTAGATTACCTTGTGGGCGTGCCATGAAAAAGCGGAATGAGGCAAACAGAGGGTTAGATTCATCTTCTACAGCAAGATAGGATTGTTAGTGTGACAGTGAGAATGTGACTTCATCAGACAGTTTTCCGGTGGTTCAATTATGGTATAGCTCCAACATAACAGGAATGGAATTATATTTAGAGACATAGTGGTAGGTATCACCCAAGCTGTGTTCAAAGAGCTATAGTTATTACAAGCGAGTTCACTATGAGAAAAGTAACATCCTAAATTCTCAAGTTTCGTAATCGAGGTATTGCCATAATTTATTCTTCCTCATCCTTTCTCAAATTCCATTCAGAGATTCTGTTTCTTACTATAAGTCGGTGTTTGTAATAATGCTATTATATGGTGACTCAACTCTGCAAGGATTTTAGTTGGCAAACCTAAACACTTCAGAACAATGTGGTCAGGGCTAATGTTGGAAGTCATAACTCGAAGAAACTATCATGCGAAAGGATCTGAAATCTGATACGAAATATGTTACAATTACGGTTTTGATGGTCATGAGAGTTTCTATTTTAGTTTTGTTAAGAGCTAAGCTTTTACTTTACAAATTCTTGTGTTTAGAACTTGCATGCTAGAGTCATTCAAGTGGTATTGATCAAACCTCTTATGCAGTTATTCAAATCACGAGTTTAGAAACGAGTTTTCTTTACTCTTGATCTAGATCATTAAGGTAATTCGTTCCAAAACTTTCCCTTGGGTTGATTTCTATCAAAATGTTCACAAAGTTGATGGCTTTATCGAGAGGGCTAGCAATGATGTCGTGCTCATTTCCTTTCTTATGATTCTCAATCACATTACGTTTATCATAAAACGAACCTCATAACTTCAAGGGAGCAACTCAACTACCCAACTTTGAACCCAAAAACTTCATCATAAAAAGTAGAAACAGGTAACAAATGGGTATAAGATGGATCAGCCACATTCTATTCCACAGGAATTTAGTAAAAGTAACAAAATACATAGCCAACAGATTACACCATCATCAGAGCAACTGTAGTGCCTTCAATGGAGATTGACTACAACGATATGAACCAGAAATTTTCAGAAATTTTAATTCAATCTCTTCCTCTATATCATTAGAAACTAAAAACCCAGTAACAAACATGAACAAAAAGGTAGCAAAACAGATTCATACAGCACAGATCGAAACCAAAAATCGGATATAACAAGCAAACAATCACAAAGAACATTTGTGCATCGAAATGGATCAGTGAAACACAGACACCACAAAAACCCAGAAGAACAAACAACAAAAAACGGAGTTAAAAAAAAAATGCAGTGTGCGAAAGAGAAAAAAGGGGAAAAAGAAACAAATAAACGATACCGAAATTAGCAAAAGAACCTTCGCGCAAGGACGGCGTGAGAGCAGAGGAGTGTCCCTCCGTCACAGACATCGGAATTCCAGAATCGTATTCCATCGCTTAGGAACATCGTCGTTAAATCATCGCCCCATCGCCGGCGAAGAACTCATCTCATCAAAACCCACCAACCAAATCCCCATTTCCACCACAATCCACCACTTCCAAAGCACCAATTCCGATCAAATCAAAAACCCACAATCCAATTTCCTTCTCAAACACCAAAGAAAAAACAAAATCACGGGGAAAACAGAGGAATGAAACGAAAAATTGAGTATATGGGATTGATCGAGGATTTTCTGTAGGTGGGTTTTTTAGAGAGAGAGAGAGAGGAAGAGAGAAAAGGGCGTTGTATTCTCCTCTCCACACAAAAAAACTAAAAAGAGAGAGAAAAGAGTAACGAAACCAACCAAAACATCCATCCCTCCATTGTTGCTGACGATTATTGGAGAGGAAAAACGAACGACGAAGATTAGAAGACTCTCGCGATTAAAGGATTTGGTAATAACTCTCGCTTTGGTTCCGCCACGTTCAACAGATTTCTGCTAACATTTTAGCCTTTTTCTTTTTCAGTGGTGGAAGTGCAAAGGGAAGTGAATCTGTAAGAACAAAGTGGGTGGATGACCCGAGCGAGTGTCTCTCACGCGCTTCCTTGCGCGTCGTATACACCTTTACCCTCACCTTCGGACCGCTTCTTTCAACAGTTATACCATTTTCAGCTCCTTTCTTTATTATAATTCTCCAATTATTATTATTATTATTATTATTTTTTACTTTCTTTCGCATTTCCTTTTTCTCTTTTTCTTTATTTTTATATATATATATATATATATATTTTATTTATTTATTTATATATTCACCTCGAAATCCATGGGAGTAACATAAAGCGAACGACAATCATCCAAATGTCATTGCCAAACCTAGGATCGATCCGAAACAGAAAGACACTAAGGAGATAGAAGTAATTCTAGCCAACAGAGTTGGAAAAGTGGGAAGACCTATACCGATGATTCGAGAATTCTTGGTCAAGTGAAGAGTCTCTTGCATAAAAAACACGGTCCGAACGGTCACTCCCACGTGTTGTTGAATTAAAATATATGTTCTTAAACTTAAGGACCAACAACGTATATAATTTCAAACTTCAGATACTAAAATGGAATAAATCTGAAAAGATAATGACTTAAAATTAACATTTCAATTTTCACTGTAATAGATAGAGATGTCGACGAAGTGGAGTGGATATGGGGATGAATTTCCATTCTCGTCCCCATGATATATTTCTTTCTTCTTTTTACAAAATTCATCATTTAATGATGTGGGGATCAAGATGTTTCTTATGAAAAACTTGTGAGGATGGAGTTCTCGGTACAAAATTATTTCGAGTTTGTGACTTTTTTTTAATAAAATACTTGTTTTGGGTAATTCGGGATCAAAAGGGTAAACTCAAAATAGAAGGAAAGATAAAACCAAGCTCACACCAAAAAAAAAAAAAAATCGAGTGCCAAACAAGCTCGCTAAAACATGGAAGGCCCGAGTCTTAGAGCAAAGAGAAGAAGAAGGGAATTTAGCCAAAGCCCGAAACACCTTTCTCGACCTCAAGAAGGAGTCAAGGTCAAAACTAGGGTCGAGCTCATCAAGAGGTCAAGTGATATGAACCAAGAGACATCAATCATAACATATGCTTCAATGAAGATGTGAAGAAAATATTGTTGAAATCATCAAAAGATATTTCAATTCATGCAACATTGAAGAAGAATAAAGTTTCATATGATAAATTTTGGGTGGATTACAATTTAGAGTTATTGTATTTCATTAATGTATTTTAAGACTATTTAATTACTTTAGGTTACAATTACATAATGGCTAATTATGGCCATAAAGTGTGAATGTTACAACTTTTGGAATGCCTTTAATAGTTTCATTTTGAGGCTATATAAAGCCATCTATGTTGTATTTGTAATAGAGACTTAGAAGATATATCAAAAGAAGCATTTGTGCTTTGCTTTAGCCAATGGCTAAGTTTCTTTGCAATTCTATGTAGTTTAGATTGCATGTAGAATCATTCAAGCTCGACATGATCAATCTTGCTTGTGGAGTGATTCGAATCTCAAACAAGTGCTTGAGATATTTGATCAACAAGAATCATTGAAGCTAGACATGATCGATCTTGCTTCTGGAGTGATTCGAATCTCAAACAAAGTGTTCTTTGCTTGAGATATTCGATCAACAAGGTAATCCGAATCTTATTCCCCTTGTATTGATTCCTTATCTTATCATTTGCATGAATTGAAATATCTTTTGATGATTTCAACAATATTTTCTTCACATCTTCATTGAAGCATATGTTATGATTGATGTCTCTTGGTTCATATCATCAAGGCTAGGGTTGATCATTTAAGGGGAATGCATGGTGTCCCAACCATACTACGAAAAGAGTAAGTTGTGACCATCAAGTAGGGACAAGTAATGAGACGACCATCGAGTGGTACCCATCCGACCACGCGAGGGCCTAGACAAGTTGAGAAGGAATCAACCCAAGGGAAAGCCCTAATACCGAATGATAAGTAATCACAACAAGGGAAGTAAGATTCGTGATTACCTTGTTAATCAAATATCTGAAGGCAAGAACACTTGTTTAAGATTTGAATTACTCCATATGCAAGATTGATCGTGTCAAGCTTGAATTATTCTACATGCAACTTAAGCTACACAGAATTGCAGAGAAACTTAGTCATTGGCCAAAGGAAAGCACAAATACTCCTTATACTCCATTTTCCCGTCTCTTTTACAAAGATAATATACATGGTTTTATATAGCCTCAAAATGAAACTTTTGACCTTCCAAAACAAAAGAAGACAAGGCATAAACAAAAGAAGGGCCACGAGCAAACATGAGTGTTAAAGATAGGCTTGTTGAAGGGTTAGGTAAGGCCCCAGCCTTAACCTCAAAATTTGAGATTCCGAAGGAAATTTGTGCATGTGGTTCTGGAGTCAAGTCCTTCCATATGAAATATGAATTCTCGCCAAGTTTCGTGTCAATCAGACACCGAACGGACGCTCCATAACACCATATGACTGTTCGCCAAAATGACGTCTACCCGAGGAAGATTGAAAATACGTGTGTCACAGTGAGGGCAAGCTATGGTGTCAACTCTCCACCACCCCTCGACCCTGTGACCTAAGACAATTACCATGTGGCACATACGTGTGTCACAGTGAGGGCAAGCGTTACGAGGCGAGTGTCTCGGACAACTTCTTTTGAAATGGGTTTTTAAAATACATTACTGAACATCACAAGTGTGTCGGTATTGCTCCACAACCCATGTGTCAGAGGTTAGATTATGCACCCACTATCCGATACAGAGTCCATAAATGACATGGCATTAACACAGAACGACCAATACCTCAATCGAACCTGGATGAAGGGATGTGTGGGATATCTCGATATTACGAACGACACGTGGGCCCATTTTAGATGACATGACAGAGTGAGTTGCGATGGTCGACGACACCTTATGACTTAGGATGACTTCAAGACATGTGGCCATATTAATTGGGAACCAAGATGAGATGTGACGTTGTATTGAGAGACCTTGGACTCGAGTCAAATGACTTGGCCTAGTATAGAGACAGCTCTCTTTCGAAGCATAATTGCATGTATTTACATTTCTCGGCCCCAACAGTAGAATCATTTATCGGATTAGTTGAATAAAAAAACATATCATTTCGATGAATACGTCTAAACCTACCAAACACGACCCTAAATTTAATTCCAAACTTTGCCTAATATATATTAAAAAAAACATACTTTTTGAAGCCTTCCATATTCCAATGGGACCATTTAGGTTCCCTTTTATTATCAATTTGTTGACTTTATAATTATATTTGTACGCAAAAAAATCACATGTCATAGACAAAACAAGGGAGAAATATTATATACAAATTATTTAATTCTACTACATAATTAATATTCCTTCTTTTTTTAATAATATCATTATGATGGGAACCATTTTTTATATTATTATTAATTTTTAATCACTTTTTAAGGGCCCTACATATTTATTATTATTATTATTATTTATCAAAATGCAAGTATTTTAGCTTTGAAGATGATAAATGCTTATTTATTAAATTAAATGATAAGTAAAAAAAAAATTATATGGTTTTAAATTTGAGTTTGACTTGACATTAATATTTATTTTTAGTTTGACATTAATTTATTTTTATTAAATTTGGTCAACTGAAAACCATAATTTTTTTTTTTAAGTAACTTACTTGTAGAGGACCCAGGCCCACTGCCAGTAGATATTGTTTCTTTGGACTTTCCCTTCCGAACTTTCCCTCAAGGCTTTAAAACGCGTCTACCAGGGGAAGGTTTCCACACCCTTATAAATGGTGGTTTGTTCTCCTCCCCAACCAATGTGGGACATCACAATCCACCTCCCTTCGAGGTCCAGCGTCCTTGTTGGCACTCTTTCCTTCCTCCAATCGATGTGGGATCTCCCCCAAATCCACCCCTAGCAGACGCATTTTAAAGCCTTGAAGCGAAGTCCGAAAGGGAAAGTTCAAAGAAGACAATATATGCTAGCGGTGGGCCTGGGTCGTTACACCTAACCTAGTAAGTATCCACATGCTTAACTCTAGACTCTAGGAAGTTCGAGTCAGAATAACTAGGGTGTCTCAAAGTTTCGAGCATCTCTGATTTAAATCTCACCATTTCTATTTTTTGACTTATGTAGTGAGTGACCAACGTCTTAGGTTGAGACGCACTATCATAAAGTACTAGTGGGACAATATGGCGTTTGCTAGCCTGAACATCATCCATGGGAGGTTAATAGCCAGATCTCCCACACAAGCATAAAATCACTTAGGTTTGGAGAATGAGATTGTCCGTGTGACGGCCAGCTACTGGGTCAACCTACATGGTCCCAAGCCTCTCTCCCGGGGACAGATTAACAACATAGTGACTATATTCAAAAGACCCTTGGCCATTTCCACAATGTTGGAGCACGTACTACTCTAACCAATCTAAGTCTAGCTGAACAACACTACTACCATAGTGGAAATAGCAGGTGATATCGTTTAGCCTGATGAGCTATCTTAGCCGTCCTTAAATATCGTGAAGATCTATTAGGGATGGGAATTATTGGTGAAATGAGAGAAAGAATAAACTATATATCACTACCAACCAATTGAAAAGTAAATGATAGCAAAAGCAATAGCAATGGGCTATGAAGTAACAAAATAATAAGAATAAAGTGATATACATTCATAAAGTTGATATCACGAGAATCTTCATATTTAAGAGAGGCCCTAATCATTCAAAAAAGTTGCTAGGACCTCTCAAGCACTACACTATTATCGCTTCTAAATTGGTCGTTTTAATCTTTTACGCTGTATCTCATTATTGGAGCTTTTGAGACTATGATCTTATGCAACGACCTGTCTAAGATTTGGATTCGGCACGTGTTGGTTCTGACATTCTCCTACATCCCCTGCGAAATGGTCACGTTACCTACTCCTCTCTGTTAAGAATGAAGACTATCTCTACCGACAAACACGAGTCATTTCAGCATATTTTGTCCTCACTCATATGCACTAAATTGGTCATTTTAAACCTTTACGGTATATTTCACTATTGGAGCTTTTGAGACTATGATTTTATGCAACGACCCATGTCCAAGATTCGGATTCCGCACGTGTTGGCCCTGACATTTTGACTATCTCTACAGACCAACACGAGTTATTCCAACATATTTTGTCCCTACTCAAATGCATCACAGGAAAAATTCTAGGACAAAAGAAAGGGTAGGTGGTAATTTTTTCATTTTCTTTAAATCTTTCTTAATTATCTTATCTTCAGGACCGGTCTCAATTGGATGTGGTCTCGGTTCACTCATGTACTCCTCCTTTAATTTGGTGTTGCATCTTAACAAATAATTTTTTTACGGTTTGAATACTTCTCGATTTTGACTTTAATATTCCGACGCTCTCAATTTTAATATTGAACTATTAAAAAAGTGTTACCGAAGAGTAATGATCACAAAACTATCATTTTTATTAATATATTTAAATGTTGCATGGTCGTTGGTTCGTGTCGTTCCGGTTAAGTCATGCAACAATTACAACCACTATGCTTAATTGCCAACCGTTGAAAATCGAACCCTAAGTAGATTGTTCGTGATAACCCAAATAAAGGTGGAGATGACGTCAAGCCTCTTATACTCTGTTTCGATCACGTGATATAGTTCAACGGTTAAGATATTATTTTTTATTCTTAAAAATGGAAAAAAAAATCTATAAATAAAATAAAAATAAGGCAACTGATCCATTTTCTTATTGGGCTGTCTTGGGCTATGTTCTTGTTGGATCATTTCTCACGAATTAAGTCCGAAATAATGTTCTATGTGTTCGTGGATTAGGTTGCGTCTGGTTTATATATTTTTTAACCCGAACGTCAATTTTTTCAATTCAAATAACTCACGTTAATAATCCAACCATAAATTTCTGGGTTAAGTTAGTTTGATTGTTCGGGTCAGATTAAAATTTTTGTTTTTTAATAAAAGTAAAATATTAATTCGTAAAACATCTATCTATTTATTTTTAAATATTTAAAAATTATTGTCGAGAGTGATTGGAAAATAAATAATAAAAAATAATTATGGGATAAAATAAAAATAAAATAAATCCATAATGGTAATTAAAAATGTTTTTTTTTTAATTAACTATAAATTCGAGTAGGTTGGGTTCAACTCAATCTGGTTCTAAGAGAACTCAGGAACTAATCCAATCCATAAAATTTTCATTTATTTGAATCCAACTCAACCTAACCCAACTTGAACAGGTTAGGTTCGGTTGGGTGATCGAATTTTTTGAGTTATTGAGTTTTTTGAACACGTCTATTTCTGCAAATGGTCAAGAAGAAATGTCGAAGTAGAGAAATTAAGAGTATTTTGGATAAGTTGATGAACCCTTTTCATTGTATATGATAGCTTATACGACACCATTAGGAATGTTGCTCTATTGGTCGACTTGTGTAGGAGTACGTCGTTTTCCTCTAAAATTGGAGCATAAAGCGTTTCGGGTTGTAACTAATTAACAAGTGGAGGATTAATTAAGCTAATTAATGAGGTTGCTTAATGAACAAATTATGTTAAACAAAAGCAAAGTTTTACCAAAGGTAAAAAGTGGATTAGGTTAAACACATTCAAACTCTCTCTTTCTCAAAAGGGTTTAGATTCTTTCCACTACACATTGCTTGGAATGCACTTAGAGTCCAAATTAAGCAAAGGGGAAAGGCAAAAATGCTCAAAGGGAACACCAAAGCTACAAGATTATGAAATGAGTTTCTTAAAGAATTGGTGACTTGTTTGGTAAGAGTGGTAAGTGAACTCACATGCTTACACGAAACACCCGTGTTAAAGGATACGAGCAGCTTTCACGACAAGGACTAAATCGTCGCAAAATTTAAGTTTATGGACTACGATGCAACAATTCCAGCTCACCATGAGTAGATATTGTCCTTTTTGGGTTTTTCCTTATGGGTTTCCCCTAAGGTTTTAAAACGCGTTTACTAGATAAAGGTTTCCACGTACTTATAAGAAATGCTTCGTTCCTCTCTCCATAGATATTGTCCCAAAGAGAAGCTGTCCTCTTTGGGTTTTCCCTTCTAGGTTTCCCCTCAAGATTTTAAAACGCGTCTACTAGGGAAAGGTTTCCACGTACTTCTAAGGAATGCTTCGTTCCTCTCTCCATAGATATTGTCCCAAAGAGGAGCTGCCCTCCTTGGGTTTTCCCTTCTGGGCTTCCTCTCAAGGTTTTAAAATGCGTCTACTAAAGAAAGGTTTCCACGTACTTATAAGGAATGCTTCATTCCCCTCTCCATAGATATTGTCCCAAAGAGGAGCTATCCTCTTTGGATTTTCCCTTCTGGGTTTTCTCTCAAGGTTTTAAAATGTGTTTACTAGAGAAAGGTTTCTATGTACTTATACGGAATGCTTTGTTTCCCTTTCCATAAAGAGGAACAGTGGGCTTGAGCTTTTACAATGATATCACAGGCAGACACCGGGTAGTGTACCAACAAGGACACTGGGCCCCCAAGGGGAACGAAGCATCCTCAAAGATTGTGAGATTCCACATCGATTAGAGAGGGAAACGAAACATTTTTATAAATCTGTGGAATCCTCTACAGTAGACACGTTTCAAAACAGTGAAGATGACAACAATACGTATAACGGGCCAAAGCAGATAATATCTACTACAAAATAGAAATAGAAAATATAAATACTAAGTCGATACAGATCAAAGTTCAAAGACTAAATTGTTACTTCTGTAAAAGTTAAGAAACGAAAAGTGATTCTCAACCAACAAGCGAGCAACCTCAAAGACATCAAAGTGTGTAGAACCTTAGACATCCAACAAACCCATTAACATAGGAAACAACAAAATTATTAGAGATGTTGGGTTTGTTATTTATTTAGGTAAGAAATAGAAACCTTACTAAATGCTTCTAGGGTTTTCACGTCCAAACACACCCATCAAGTGAAATTAACAAACCCTAAATTCAATTAGGTCATTCAAACCTTTATGTTTTTTTTAGGTTTCTTTGTAGCTAAGCCTTTGAGATTGTATACGTAAAAATGATTGTAGCTTGATATCAAAGCCACTTCCCCATTATATCAAACCAATTCTAGGGTTCTTTGGATGAACAACAATGAGACGTAAAATGGAGAGATTTGTTCTTCTTCCTTTCTCGATCGGATGCATCTCCGAATCAAGTGTGGCCGTGGGGATTCAACGTAATGCAACATCCAAACCCACCGACCCTAATTCGTCTCCTCGATCAAGTCTTTTCTCCAACTCTCTCTCTCTCTTTCGTTCTTCGCTGGTTATTACGAGCTTGTTTGATATCTTATCCCGTTCGAGTTCGAATGGCTAATTTTTGTATGGGTTTTGTATTGAAGGTGAGAAAGATGAAATGGTATTAGAAGAAAGTTTGAAGAACTCACAGAGATTCACAGCACTTGCAAAGCCTAATATAGGAGTTGGGTTTCATAGGCTTTACAAAGGTTTCAAGAATTTCTCTCAATTATTTGGTGTTTTTTTTTTTTTTTTTTTTTTCTTTTTTAAATTGAAAAAAGAAATTAAAATATTTACTTCTCCGTGTTATTGGGAAGGTTCGTGGGTCAGTTGGGTCTAGTTGAGTTAAGACATTTTTTTAGATCAACCTAATTATTGGGTTGATTCTTCGTAAGCGAAAATGTATATTTTAAAATTAACAATAAATTCGGGTCAGTTCAATTCAACCCAAGTTAGTTTAGGAGAACCCATGAACCAACCCAATCTATAAAATTTTCATTTATGTGAACGTGATCAAGCCTACCACTAACAGATATCATCCACTTTAGCTCGTTACATAAAGTCGTGAGTCTCATGATTTTAAAACATGTCTGTTAGAGAGAAGTTTCCACAGCCTTACAAAGGATGCTTCGTTCCCCTATCCAACCGACATGAAATCTCACAAATAAGTTCAAGACCCAACCCAAATCATACGAAATGAATTGGGTTGCTCGAGTTTTATGAATCATCGAGTTTTGTCTTGTTAACACCTGTTATTATACGGAAAAAAACACTCTAATTTCTTTAATAATATATTCAAATTATCTTGTCATTATTTCTAAATTCTAATTTTTTTTTCTTTTTTGGGTAATGATATTATTTTGGGAAGTGTACAAAGAGGAGATGGAAGAAATGGAAGTAGGATGTCCCACAGATGTGAAGCATTTGACCCACATCGGCTGTGATGCCACCACAATATCAGATGACCCCAACAATCCCTTCATAGATTGGGAAACTCTTCTAGCTTCCGGCCTCTTCTCTCTTCCCTCTTCTCGTTCTTGGACCGAACTCGAACTCGATCATCATCTTTCAAACCCTAATGTTCTACCTCATTCTATTTGAAAACCAAAAACATATGTTAAAAAAGCTCGTGTTGATTCGATGTAAAATTTCTTATCTATAAAATAACTCGACATGTTACGTGGCTTATTCGTTCATAATTGCTATAAAGAATGTTGGGGCCTTAAGGTAATGGATTAGGTAAGCTGGTCAGTTTACGGAGGGATAAACTTACGTGTAACGATAGAAAGTTTTAATTTTAAAAAATGAAGCAAAAAAAAAAAAAACTAAGAATGTTTTAATTTTAATCCAAATCTTAGGTATAGTTATTACCTTGCTTGAAGTGTTAGTTAAGTTAGTTAAGTTAGTTAAGATTTGTGATCTTAAAAGACAATCATTAATATATATATATATATATATATATATATATATATATTTATTATCTTAAAAATAATTTTTAATTGTTTTAAATATAATTTTTTAAAATATATATTAAAATCGGGTTGTGAATTTTAATTAAAAGGTTTTACTTTTATTAAAAATAAAATTTTAAATAAATGACGTAAATAACAACCCAACCAAAAAAGAATTATCTGAGGTTGAATTCATTATTTAATAAATGTTGCTTGGATTAAAAAATTTATTAACTCGAACAATTGAATCGAGTGTAAAAGTATTTCGACCCATATTAGCCATTAGATAATTACACATTGCGTTATTTTGAAAATTAGCCACTAAAGTCATCAATAGTGAATGGCAAAGGTACCGTGGGTCTGCTTCACCTTGTCACACTCCTCGGCCAAATATGTCCTAGACAAGCTAAGATTTAGTCCAAATGATCAAATACCCATGTTGGCTAGAGTCGAGGCCAAAGTGACCCAACTACTTTCTAATGCCCATGTTGGCTAGGGTCGAGGTCAAAGTGACCCAAGTACTTTCGATCGAACGTGCCTTCAGCCTAGGTGGCCGTTTGAGCCTATATGNTTTTTTTTTTTTTTTTTTTTCTTTTTTAAATTGAAAAAAGAAATTAAAATATTTACTTCTCCGTGTTATTGGGAAGGTTCGTGGGTCAGTTGGGTCTAGTTGAGTTAAGACATTTTTTTAGATCAACCTAATTATTGGGTTGATTCTTCGTAAGCGAAAATGTATATTTTAAAATTAACAATAAATTCGGGTCAGTTCAATTCAACCCAAGTTAGTTTAGGAGAACCCATGAACCAACCCAATCTATAAAATTTTCATTTATGTGAACGTGATCAAGCCTACCACTAACAGATATCATCCACTTTAGCTCGTTACATAAAGTCGTGAGTCTCATGATTTTAAAACATGTCTGTTAGAGAGAAGTTTCCACAGCCTTACAAAGGATGCTTCGTTCCCCTATCCAACCGACATGAAATCTCACAAATAAGTTCAAGACCCAACCCAAATCATACGAAATGAATTGGGTTGCTCGAGTTTTATGAATCATCGAGTTTTGTCTTGTTAACACCTGTTATTATACGGAAAAAAACACTCTAATTTCTTTAATAATATATTCAAATTATCTTGTCATTATTTCTAAATTCTAATTTTTTTTTCTTTTTTGGGTAATGATATTATTTTGGGAAGTGTACAAAGAGGAGATGGAAGAAATGGAAGTAGGATGTCCCACAGATGTGAAGCATTTGACCCACATCGGCTGTGATGCCACCACAATATCAGATGACCCCAACAATCCCTTCATAGATTGGGAAACTCTTCTAGCTTCCGGCCTCTTCTCTCTTCCCTCTTCTCGTTCTTGGACCGAACTCGAACTCGATCATCATCTTTCAAACCCTAATGTTCTACCTCATTCTATTTGAAAACCAAAAACATATGTTAAAAAAGCTCGTGTTGATTCGATGTAAAATTTCTTATCTATAAAATAACTCGACATGTTACGTGGCTTATTCGTTCATAATTGCTATAAAGAATGTTGGGGCCTTAAGGTAATGGATTAGGTAAGCTGGTCAGTTTACGGAGGGATAAACTTACGTGTAACGATAGAAAGTTTTAATTTTAAAAAATGAAGCAAAAAAAAAAAAAACTAAGAATGTTTTAATTTTAATCCAAATCTTAGGTATAGTTATTACCTTGCTTGAAGTGTTAGTTAAGTTAGTTAAGTTAGTTAAGATTTGTGATCTTAAAAGACAATCATTAATATATATATATATATATATATATATATATATATTTATTATCTTAAAAATAATTTTTAATTGTTTTAAATATAATTTTTTAAAATATATATTAAAATCGGGTTGTGAATTTTAATTAAAAGGTTTTACTTTTATTAAAAATAAAATTTTAAATAAATGACGTAAATAACAACCCAACCAAAAAAGAATTATCTGAGGTTGAATTCATTATTTAATAAATGTTGCTTGGATTAAAAAATTTATTAACTCGAACAATTGAATCGAGTGTAAAAGTATTTCGACCCATATTAGCCATTAGATAATTACACATTGCGTTATTTTGAAAATTAGCCACTAAAGTCATCAATAGTGAATGGCAAAGGTACCGTGGGTCTGCTTCACCTTGTCACACTCCTCGGCCAAATATGTCCTAGACAAGCTAAGATTTAGTCCAAATGATCAAATACCCATGTTGGCTAGAGTCGAGGCCAAAGTGACCCAACTACTTTCTAATGCCCATGTTGGCTAGGGTCGAGGTCAAAGTGACCCAAGTACTTTCGATCGAACGTGCCTTCAGCCTAGGTGGCCGTTTGAGCCTATATGTTTTAGTCTAATTATGTAACTCACATAAATAGAATATCATGACTTTATTATAAATAAATAAAAAAAATCCTTAAAATAATTGAGCTAAAATAATTATGTAACTCATGTGAGTGCTCACGTGTTCTAGGCCACTTCCTTTGACCCTTCTTTACCACTTTTCTTATTGTTGTAACCTTATACTTTTCAATTTCAATTCCCAAGAATGGTCCAAAAAGGCTCCATGCACGTCACGAACCTCGTCTCAAAAGAAATGAATTTCGTCGATACATTAGATCAATTCAAACTTATAGTTAAGGTAGAGTTTTATGTGTTATTGTAACACCCGAGTAAAAAAAGAGGTAAATAAATGAATCAAGTTCTCTCTGAGAATAGAATGACTAAGAAAGATTTAAAGAAATGAAAGTTAGTACCTATCTCAATAAGGTGTACCTTCTTTTTCGGTCGCTCAATTATAGGAACTCCATGGTTAAACGTGCTTTACTTGGACCAATTCTGTGTTGGGTATCCTTGAAATTTTCTGAGATGCATGTAAGCGAAGACTCGTGTTGGTCTATGGAGATAGTCTTTACTCTCGAAAGCGAAAAGTACGTAACGCGACCATGTCATAAGGAATACAAGGGAATGTCAAAGTCATCATGTACCAAATCCAGATTTCGAATCCTGATCCAAATGTTAGGTATAAGTCGTTTGAAAATCAAAAACCGTCCCTTTACTCTTCATTCTTAATTTTATCATCCGCTCCCGTTGAATTCAACTCATAAAGTTAAAGTAAACGAGAACCAAGAACCAAAGAACTAAAAACAAAACATTAAAGAAAGGAAAAAAAAAAACATTTGGATAATACGAGGATTGGTGTTGACTGGTCTTGAAAGGCAGGAGAATTTTCGAAGAAGTTGTGTGTGTTATTTCCACGAGTATTTGGCACCATCAGCTCACTTGTCCGTTCTTACTTGGCCGCCATACCAACCTTATCCCATCGACATATTCTCAAAAAATATGTCTGTTTATATGTTAAAAAGGTGTGTGGAATAGACTTTATGTCCAAATCATTGTCCTCCGATGTAGAATGATTATGTCATTCTATACAACGTTGGAAATTGTTAATGGATTAGGTTTGAATGGTAATATTTAATCAAATAATTGAATGGTCTGTCTCGATTTGATACGAACGCTTTGAATCTACTTCAATTATTTAATATAGATATGGTAGAATAATTCACCAACTTTCTCTACCCTCGAGTTGATTGTTGTGAGATCCCACATTGGTTCTCGTTGGGCTCGAAATGGGTGGATTGTGAGATCTCACATCAGTTAGAGAAAAGAACAAATCATTTTTTATAAGAGTGTGAAAACTTCTAACTAGTAGATGGGTTTTAAAATCCTTGAGGGGATTCCCAAAAAGGATAATATCTGCTAATGGTAGACTTGAGCTATAATAAATGGTATCATAGTCAGACATCGGGCAGTGTGTCAGTGAGGAAGTTAAGCCCCGAAGGAGGTGGACACCAGGCGGTGTGCTAGTGAGGAAGTTGAGCTCCGAAGGGGGTGGATACCATACGGTGTGTTAGCGAGGACATTGGCCCCAAAGGGGGTGGAATGTGAGATTCCACATCGATTGGAGAGAGGAACGAGTGCCAGCAAGGATGTTGAGCCTCAAAGGGGGGTGAATTGTGAGATCTTACATTGGTTGGAGAGGGAAACAAAACATTTTTTATAAGAGTGTGGAAACCTATCCGAAAACCTATCCCTAGCTGACCAAAGATGACAATATCCGCTAACAGTGGACTTAGGCTATTACAATTGTTATAGAACAAGTTGGTATCTAATTGCTCGTTAGATTATATTTGTTAACGTAAAGTTTATGTATCTTAGGTTTAATCATTTATGCTCGATTTTGTAAATTTAAACTTGTTTTCTCATTATTTCTTTTAAGATTATTCATAATCTCGACTCACTACATTTATAATCATTTTCAGTTGCATTACATGTAAGGAATTGCCTACAAAAAGAGAAAAATGAGTCCAAAATTATTCCGCTCAAACTTTCCAGTTGTTTCAATCGTTTCTTGATCGAAATCTATGTGGACTCAACCGAAAATTAAGAGATTAGGAAAATCGACGAATGCAATCCGACTAATATTTGTGCATTTAAATCAAGAAAATGACAAAGTTATGCACATCTAATGAAAATTGTGAATTTCAACTCAGAAATATGGTAAATTCATCCAATTTTCGTGAACACGATATTTAGTTGAAAATATTGTGAGAAAGATGAAAAATGTTTTAAATTTTACCGGGTCAACAAAAACAAAAGTCAGAAGTAACATGTATTTGATGAAAACGTGATAGGTAGATTAAACGCTGGTTTAAATAATTAATTTGGCACGTGAAAAGTTGGTGAAAAAAAAAAAAACAAAGAGCATTAAAGTAATTTCACCGTAATACGTGATAACCATTAGCTACACGTTCAAAAGAATTACCTTTTTTAAACAACGACCCATTTTCAGAAATGGAGTAAGAATATGATATATAGTGTTGTAACTTATCATCTCTAGCCCGTTCACGGACTATCTCAATTTTTTTCTTTTTTATTTTTAAATTCTTAATTGAGTGTTCATATGATTCGAGAACTCGACTAACCCAAACTACCCAACTAGATTGGGTTAGAATATTTTTATTTGGATTGAGTTAAATAAACACGGTTACGACCCAACCTAACCCAAATAATTATATATATATATATATATATAAAACATCCCAACCGAGAACATAAAGGGTTGGATCGTGAACTCTGTTCAAGCTGCTCAGGTCACTAATCCAACCAACTTAAAATACATAATTGGTCCAAAAAATTTCTCGGATACCCGTAATTCCTAATTTTCAAAAAATTGGTATAGAAGAGACAAAAGGGCCATAGAAAAATCACTTGAAAATCCTAAATTTGATTTCCTTTTTGAAAATTTAAAATGAAAATCTTTTAAAAAATTTCTTCCACTTGGCTTGACTAATTTATTTGCACGTGTAATATGTGATTTTTAAAATTTATTTCACTTTATTAATAAGCTCATTTTGACTTTAAACCTTTTTTATTTTTTAAAAATTTTATTTTAGTAATTTTTTAATTGTTTTATTTACCATGTATACATATTTTTCACTTTAAAGCATCAAAATTAAAGTCGAAAATTAATAAAATAAAGTTTTAAAAGAATAAATATCACAATTATTTTTATTAGAGCATCAAAATTAAAATAAAAAATTAATTAAATTAAAATTTAAAAAGAATAATATAAATATCACAAATTTTTTTATTGGGTTGGTGGGAAAATTTTTGTTTTGGTCCAATAATATTTTTCCACCAGAAAAGAAACGCTCTATGATCGAGAAAATAGACGAGAGATAATGAAATATAGATAAACGAGTAAATTTTATTTTAGTTTTTATTATTAATTGGGTAGCCTTTTTTGTTGTAGAATCAAAAAACGCTCTACGATCGGGTCACTTAACTCATATAAGATAAGCCCGAAAGTGATTTTTAAATTATTATTATATTTAAGATATTATTCAATATGATTAAAAATAGGCTTTAATCGTATGGAAAATAAAATAAAAATTATAAACTTATTAATATATTTTGATAAATGAATCCATTGGGTCACGTGACTTTAGGAAACTTCGCATCCAAATCCAACGACTCGGTCAACATCACGGCACGCCCTTTGGATTTGACTCTTCATTAAAAATAATAATGGATTCATTTATTAATAAAAAATAATAAAATATTTAAATTTAATTGGATAATTATTTTATTTTATTTTTTTCGCAGTGTTTCAAAAACACAATTAATGTTTAAAAATTTTCATTTAACATTATATTTAGCGTTAATACTTTTTACATTTATATAAAAAAAAATTAATTTTTTTTACCCTTAATATATGAATTGAGACCTCACAAAATAAATACATTATCAAACTAAATCTTAAAATAAAATAAAAATAATATAAATAGAAATTGATTAAGATATCTACTTTTTGCAAAATAAATAAATAAATTTAATTAATCATTCGCGTAAATAAAAAATAATGCATTTTAATCCAAATTTTAAATCCAAATTAATGGAATATAAAAATAAAATAGTTAGAAAAGTCCACAACTTGGTCCAATGAAATCGTTTTTTATTTATTTCATAATTTTTAATAAATAATAAAAGAGAGAAAAAAACGACATAAATTCCATTATCCCTTTCACTTTTTTGACTGATTCTCCACTCTTTCCGGCTTCAATTTTATTATTTTAAATATCTTTTTATAAAAAAATAATTAAAATTTAATTACCTCCTCTCTTAAAAATAAAATCAATTGTATTATTATTTAAATAAAATAAAATATTCCCATTCTAATTTTCACTCCTTTTATTTATTTATTTATAAATTAGACAGTAAACTAAAATCATATCTGAATTAATATAATAATATTAAAAAATATATATGTATATATATATTTAGACGAAAAATAATAGGAAAACAGAAAAAATGGCCAAAAATAGAAATTCCAAAAATAGAGATTTCAACTTTCAAAAATTAAAATTCAATTATCCAAAAAATAAATAAATAAATAAAAATCAAGAATCAAATTGCATGGAAACGACGCCGTATCTTCCTCCCTTTCCTCCCTCTCTCTCTCTCTCTAAAAGCCAAGAACGCCTCCGTTTCCCTTTCCACTTCCTCATAGGACTCTCTCTCTCTCTCTAAACCTGCGTTTGAATGCATGAGATTTTTTCTATATATATACATTAGATTTTTCCATTCTCACTGGTAGCTAAGTTTTCCAAGATTTTCCTGTTTCTCTCCTTGTTCTCCGATTCTCTGCAATTTTTTTTTCTTTTTTTTTTTTTTCTGTTCTTCAATCAATTTCCTGTTCACCATTATGAGGCTTGAAGTGGAAGAAAACGATGTCGACGACGTTCTTCTTCCTCCTTCCAACTTCTCCATGGTTGAGGATGGTATTTTCCGATCCGGTTTCCCTCGGCCGGCTAATTTCCCCTTCCTCAAGAACCTCAACCTCCGCTCCATCATGTTCGTATCACTAATCCTTTCATTCGGTTCTTCTTCGTTTTCTTGATTTTGCGATTCTCAGTTTTGTTGTTCTTATGCATATTCCTGTTTTTTTTTTTTTTTTTTTTTCTGTTTCTGGTTTGTTTTGCTATGTTGTCATTGCTATATGATGTTCTGGATTATTGTTTTCTTTTTTCCCCCATTTGGTTTGGTTGTGAGGTCGAATTTGTTTATAGGCGATTTTGTTGGTTAATTTAAGATTTGAGATGAATTTGAAGAGATTTGTGTTGAGTTTGTTGGTTTCTGATGAAGATTGCGGGATTGGTTTCTTTGAATAGGATGAGATGAATTTTTTGGCTCTTTGATTGAAACAAGAGATAGATTGTTGTGTTCTCTCTCGATTGAATCTGATTCCGATTTCCTTCTTGAATCAGCTATCTGTGTCCAGAACCCTATCCAGAGGAGAATTTGGAGTTTCTTAGAGCCAATAACATCAAGCTTTTTCAATTCAAAATCGAAGGAAAAAAGGTACTGTGTTGTTGTTCTACTAATGGCTTGATTGAGTTGCATATGAATTTGCTGGCTATAATCAGTAGTAATATCTTGGATTGCAGGAGCCTTTCGTTTCAATGCCCAAGGATGCTATTCTGGATGCCCTAAAAATCCTAATTGGTATTGTGGATTTTGGTTTCTGTTTATCTTCTTGTTCTTGTTTATCATGGTCTTTACAGAGTCTTAGAACATTTTTTTAATTTGTTTGTTATCATATCTTTTGTTTTCAGATGTTAGGAATCATCCCATTTTGATCCACTGCAAGCGTGGAAAGGTATTGTCCTGATCCTATCCATCCTATTTATTGATATTGAATTCTACCTATATCCTAAACTTGTAGATCGTTAGGTCGGGTTCGATAATGTCATGTTCTTGGCTATGTTTCTGAGGCTTAAGCATATAGAAACATTACTAACTATCAAATTTTAAAAACAAAGAACCAAGGTAAACTTGTGAATCGTAGAGTCCTGTTTGATAATGTCATGTTCTTGCCTATGTTTCTGAGGCTTAAGCATATAGAAACTTCTCTTAACTATCAAATTTTGAAAACAAAGAACCAGGTAAAATTGCGAATCATAAGGTCTTGTTTGATAACGGCATGTTCTTGGCCATGTTCTTGGGGCTTAAGCATATAGAAACTTCTCTAACTATTGAATTTTGAAAACAAAGAACTTGGTAAAATTGTGATCATAAGGTCCCATTTGATAACGACATGTTCTTGGTTGTGTTTCGGAGGCTTAAACATATTGAAACTTCACTAACTATCGAACTTTGAAAACAAAGAACATGATTTTGAACAACTCTGCATACATACTTCCATGAAATTAGAAAACCGATAACGAAAACATTACCAAACGAGCTTCAATGGGTAACCTTCTGGGTAGAGACAGTTTCATTGACACAGTCACATAGAAAGGAGGTTGTTTTCAAAATCTCATAAACCCTTTGTGTTATCCTCCCCATTGCAGCATCGAACAGGCTCGCTGGTCGGTTGCCTGAGAAAGTTTCAGAACTGGTGCTTGACATCAGTGTTCGAGGAGTACCAGCGATTTGCAGGCATGAAGTCAAGGACGACTGACCTACAATTCATCGAGACGTTCGACATCAGTTTGCTGAGGCAATGTGTTTACAGCATCATATACCAGTACCAAGGTTACAGCCAAAGCAAGAGGAGGCTGGTCTACCGAGAAGAAAATTTGCAGAAACCCCAACCAACATCAGTTTAGAGAGGAAAAAACATCAACCTTCTTCCTTATTGCACATAATATCAAGTTCTTGTCAAAACATAAAGTCTATATTTTTAGGGTCCACATTGATGCTCAGTTCATATATTTTTTTCTTTTTTCTTTTTTCTTTTTTCCCCCTTATTTTTTCATTAATATAATAGAAAAAAAGAAAAAGAAAAAAATAATAAATATGTGGGATAGTATATGCTGTTTTTTTATTTGTTGGTTTTTTTAATGTATAGTTCTGTATGGATTCTTATTATTTGTTGAGAATTTAGATATTGACTTATTATAATTACTTTGATGTGAATTTTTATTTATTTATTATTGTTTAATGTTGAATATTCTTAACATTTTTTTTTTTTTTTTTTTACAAAGGACTAATATAATTACTGTTGAAACAATATATATTAATATTAAAAATAGAGCACATAAAATATTATTGCGTTTTTACTGCTATGATATTTTATAATAATAATAATAAATGTATTTTAGATGTTAACAGTTGGCAACTCAAATTAATTAATTAATTGATATTTCGATGATAACAAACTTATTTTCAATTATTAATCATTCTCGATATTTTTGTCCATAGTGTAAGGTTGGAAATAACGATTTCAACGTCTTTAGTGTAAGGTTGGGAATATTGGGATCTCAACGTCTTTTTTTGTTCACTCAAATTAGAGATAAAACGAAAAAGTTCCAGTCAAAACAAATACTCAAATACCCTGATGATGTGGTGGCAAAATTGACATCATGGACCAATCAAATTCAAAACAAGACGTGATGACGTGATGATGTGGTGACAAAATTGATAGACCAGCGGCAAAATTGACATCATAAACCAATTGAAGTATGAGTAGAGTAACAAAGTAGAGTTTTCAATTACTATAAATTTATAAAAGTTTTCGGTTACTTTTAAATAGAAAAAAATTATAATGATTTCATTTATGTGATAATTTTTTGAATTACAAAATCATTTCAATTATAAAAATTTCATTTAAATTTATAAAACTTTTAATTATTTTTAAAATGTTACACACCCTTTTCATAACATTTTATTTATATTATTACATTTAAATATGTTATATATATATATAAATAAAACACGTGGTCTATAATTTATAATTTTTTAGATAAATTTAAAAATAAATAAATATTATTTTTCGTGGTCCATGTTTCGCTTCACGTTTTAGTGGTCTGTATCAATTCATATTTTTACAACTTGATCGCTATTTAAATTCATCACCTCTTCGTATTTTTCAGAACACACCACACAACATTTGTTTCCTCGATCTAAACTTTTTAAAAAAAGCCTCCGTTGTTTGTTGTTCTCTCCAAAACTTCCAATTCTATTTTTTTTTATCTTATTTCGGAGAGGGATGTCTATTACTTCAGAGTGTTGTGGTGTGTTTCTATAAGATTTCAAATAATTGTACTGGTTTGATCCTGAGCCGTGGAAAGGATTGATTTTGCTCTTGAACTCGTAAAAAGAGTGGTGTACCGGTTTGATCCTGAGCCGTGGAAAGGATTGAGTTTGCTCTTGCACTCGTAAAAGGAGTAGTGTAGCGGTTGGGCTCTGATCCGAGGAATGAGTCATAAAGTTTTATTCAAATTCTCAAGAGGCGCTTGGGGAGTGGAGTAGGTCGAGTTTAACCGAACCACTATAAAATTATTATATTTTCTAACCCTTTTCCTATTTAAGTTCTAAATTATTGTTAAGTTTTATGGTACGGTATCAAGTTTGATTGTTATTAAAAAAAAAAAAATTGAATAATTACATATGGTTGAAACCCTATTCACCAGGGTTGTCATATCGATCCAACAACTACTAGGATAGTAATGCACTCAACCTTTCTGGAATAACGTGATCTACAAAACAAGGAATATAGACGAGATTTTTGTCCATTCTTGTTTGAATTAGGTTAAGAGACCAAACCAAATTAAACCCTAGGATTCCACAAAATTGGGGTACATGGACCAATATCCTGTACTCTTGCTTGGTAGTCGGGTTTCTTATCTACTCTGTTTCATTAATATCTACGATTGAAATAACTTTTAGTTTTGACTGCTGAGTAAAACGCGCATCGGCTAAGAAGAGCATCTCATAATCCTTTTACATGTCCACTTTGTTCCGTTCTAGTCTTTTTAATGTATTCACTTACAATAAAAAAAAACATAAATGCAATTTATTATTATTATTTAATCAAACATTAGTAATATGGTCCAATCACGAAGGTAGTATTTTATCACGGTGCTATACTCTAAATTTTTTTTGGATTCCTTTGTTACCGGGCTCAACCCCAAGGATATAATGTCTCAAAATAAGGAGGCTAATGTGAGATCCCACGAGGGGAACGAAACATTTCTTATAATACTGTGGAAACCTCCCCCTAACAAACGTATTTTAAAACTGTGAGATTGACGGTGATATGTAATAGGCCAAAGTAGACAATATCTACTAGGGATAGATTAGATTGTTCTCTTTTTCATTCCGTTCCTTCAAGCTTCGAGAAAAACCTAATTATTTTTTGTTAATCGTCCCTTAAGGTGGAAAGAATGAAAGAATAGTCTAAGACTCCTTCTCTACTTTATCTGTTGGAATTCGTATGTATGTTATTTGATTATCTCGAGTCTATATTGTTAAGCTGTTTATTAGTATGATGTTTGCTCAACACACTTAACATAGGAAGGGTTAGAAGATTTCGCTCGGGTTCTAAACTCTCGATTTTAATTATTTTGTTCGATAGATCTGTAATTTAAATATATATAATAACATATTTTGACACAAAAATAAAATATAAAAAGTATGTTCAAATTGATCAAAAAGAAAAAAATTGATAAGTTTTATTTTAAATTATGATTTCATATTAACTAAAATATTGGAAAATAAATTTGAGCGATGATGACACTAATTTTTGGAAAAAAGAAGAAATATTTTTTGATAAATGATAAATAATATAGATATATTAAAGCCAGCCGCTAGATTATTTTTAAACCTAAAACAAAGTGGTCATGTACCACATCGAGAATTGTCACCTAAGATTAATAGTATTTAAAGGTAGAGAGGAAGCTGGAGGGGCACGACCTTACTTGAACAGGATCTGTTCTATAGGTTGTACAACTGCCTCCCTGAGTTTCTAAGGAGGCAAGAACCGAAGTCTGGTGGATGAACCACTGTCCTGCGGCTAGAGCGTGATTAATGGCTAATGGGCTTCGGTCCTGCGGCTGTAGAGGATCGTTCTTGGCCGACTCAGTTCGACTGGGATGGTCGCATGGCGGTCTGACAGACTTAACTTTTTTTCTTTCTTTTTTTTTTTGGCTTTCATGGCGTTGTGAGTTTGTTGGATGGGGTTTGGATTTCTGCTACTATAGTGTGAGAAGATTAGAAAGACGAGAAAGATGAGAGCTTTTTCCTCTGTTTTTTTGGTGAGCTTTGGTTTATGCTCGTAAGGTGTTCGATGAAATGTCTCTTAAGGAGTCTTGAAGTTTTTTTATTTGGGTGTTATTTTTCTGAATGTGTGTTGGCATTGATAGAATATACCCAAAAGATGGGAGGTTTGGAAGTAGATTCAACCATGCTTCTTCTCTGCTGTGTTGTTTGTTTCTGTTGTATTGTACTCTGGTCAGAGATTTGGGGTGGCCTATCATATCATTTGGTGTGAGTGTGTGGCTCCTTATTGTTAATTCGAGTATAATTTAATAGATAATGACACAATTTATCATCTTAAAGGTCGATACTTCAAGTCCTCATCGACATTGGTATTCACCAGTGAAGATCTGAACCAATCTGGTGGCGCATATCCTCTAGTCCCTCTAATGCCAGTTTCAATGCACAATGAATTGGTACGTAGTTGATAAACTCTTTTTGCTGCCGTTCCGTGTCATGTGCATGTCTTTGGTCTTTCATTTTGATGTTCCTGCTCGTGTCTGGAGAGAGAATGGGCACGATTCCCACTCTCCCCATTCTACCGTCCAAAACATACCGGTCGTTCGAAGTTCTTGGATTCGTTTGGATAGGAAAAGACCCAATTGACTGGATTTGTGGAATCCAATTAGATCTGATCCTAGCTTCGAGTTCAAATGCTGTCCCGTAACCAAGCGAAAAGGAAGAGGCTGCTCACCTCCTGCCTAAGAGGCTAAGATTACTTGCATATTGGAATGTATGATGTTCTATTTGAGTTCTGGATTTAGAGGGTTATTAAAGAGGAAACAAGCATGTGGCTATTTCCATCATCGCAGTATCCAAGCACACGAACTAGACGACTCAGGTCTTCAGTTCAATCACCCCTTCTTAACGGGTGAGTGAGCCCGCTAGGTGGACTCATACTCACACGTGTGGGTCATATATAGAGAAGTACTACACATACAATTTTACCCAAATAGAAAAACGGCCTAAAATCATGATATGTCATGATAAAAAGATAGGTCCCATATTGTATGTGCTTGCATTCCCTTACCTCAATAAAGGAGTCACTTAAAGTCACGTACTACTCTTAGATTTCAGGTAAAGGCAAGATACTCCTATACGGATGACAGCGATATCACATTACAAACCATGGAATCGATATTAGGGTATCTGCATTCTTGTTTTGCTTATCAGTCTTAGGTTAGTAACATGTAAGTCCATGACATCGTTTATGAACTATTTAAAATAAAGGTTGCCATATAAAAAGATCACATCATGCATACGGTAACGACTTAAATAGTAGAAAAAAATAGGGTCGTTACAAACCCCATGAAATATTTACCCTCTCGTAAATTCTCTAATTAAGAAGATTAATATTTTACGAGACGTTTGTGTTTATTAACATGTTTTATTTTAATTCTAAATAAAATCAAATTTAGATCAAATATTCCAAAATAATAATAATAATAATGTTTAAATTAAACATGAATGAAAAATGTATACACAAGCCAAAAAATATAATAAGTAAATAAATAAATAAATAAAAAGAGAAAAATACAAAATTAGCCTCTATAAATAAAGCAAGCGCCATGGTTGGATTCACCGTAGCTAGGGTTTCTCTCCACCCAATCCTGTTTTTGTCAAAAATCCCCCCCCTCCCAATTCGGAACGTGTGTTCTCTCTCGATCATAAACAAAATTCTTTAAGAACGATCGATTTCATTTGATTTTCCCAGAAAGAAAGCACAGCAACAATCAATCAACCATGACGGGGAAGGCTAAGCCGAAGAAGCACACCGCGAAAGAGATCGCCGCGAAGATCGACGCAGCCACCACCAATAGAGGTGGCGGAAAGGCCGGTCTCGCTGACCGGTCCGGCCAAGTTAAGGGCGGCCATGCCAAGTTCGAGTGTCCACACTGCAAGATTACGGCGCCTGATGTAAAGACTATGCAGATTCATCACGAGTCGAAGCACCCCAAAATCCCTTTTGAGGAGGACAAGGTTACGAATCTCCACGTTGATCGTGCTGCCGAGGCGTCTAAGGTCAAACCGGGTGTGAGAGGTAGCTTAAAGAAGTGATGAAATCCGAATTTCTGGGTGATCAAGGATGATGATAATGGTGGGTGGGCTCAATTCTATGGTATTGGGTGTTTCTGTTTTTGTTTTTTCCCTTTTTCTTTATTATCTTGTTCTCTCTATGTTTTGTCTCTGGTGCTGATGGGAAGTGGAACTGTAAGGTGTTTGAGTAAAACATATGAGCTTCTTGCAATTATGCATATTACATAAAAGAAGACATGATCATGGTTGTTCTGTTAACGATGGAGGTGCTCCTATTCTTATTGCTCTGCTATCATGCTTGATTTAAGTGAATTTTTGAGTGGCCCGGTGAGAAATAAACTTTAGAATTTTGTTTTTGGGTTGTTGTGGGCTTAAGATGTTCATTACTAAAGAATATATTCTGTGATATCTGTTATTGTTTTGATATTTAGGAAGTAGATTACTGGGAACTGATTAATGGTTGACCCAACTATGAAGGGACGAAATCATGAATCCAAATGTGGTCTCCATGGCTTCCCTGATGTAAGTTAAATGTTTTAACATTCTATCATCTTTGTATGGTAGTTTGAATTGTGTTAGCTGTTGAGAAAGCTGGGCCGTTTGGCATTAGTAAGATAGCTGAAGTTGTGAATCAGATGAATGACCGAGTTTCGTTGTTGTCAATTATCATGGTTTTTTTTCAACAAGTTTGTGCCTTGTTTCTTTGTCCCATGTCATGAGTGCCTTTGAGTTTCTATCATCTACCGAACTTTATATAATTGAGATGCTTAATAGCAATATATCAATATTTTTGTATACATTTACGTATTTGTGTTTTTGAGACCCCATGTTGGTTGGAGAGGGAAACGAAGCATTCCTCATAAGGGTGTGGAAACCTCTCACTATCATACATGTTTTTAACTTTTGAGGGGAATCCTGAAAGGGAAAGCTCAAGGAGAACAATATTTGTTAGCGGTGGCTTGGGCGTTACAAATGTTATTAGAGCTAGACACCAAGTGGTGTCAGCAAGGACGCTGGGCTTCCTAGGGGGTAGATTGTGAGATCCCACGTCGATTGGAGGGGGGACGAAGATTCCTTATAAGGGTGTGGAAACCTCTTCCTAACCGACATGTTTTAAAACCTTGAGGGAAGCCCAAAAAAAAAAAGACCAAAGAAGAGAATATATGCTATAGCAGTACACTATTCTATTCTTGTCAGTCGCCCATCTTACCTTTTGTTCACCTTGTACTTGGTCTCCAAGTAGCATCTGCACCACAATTCTCTGCTGGTAGAAGCATTGGTCTTTTAGTGGCTAATCTCAATCATCCTGTTATCAAGCTTCGTGTAATTCTTTTGGATTGGAGTTTGATTCCTTATATAGTGTTTGGACTTTTGTTTTTGTGGACTACATTCTATATTTCTGAATGGAAGCTTAGAGTTTTTTTATAGGAGAAACAATCCTCTTGGTATAAAGCAAATAGCATATTCTAATGGTAGAGCTTTATTATCAGGTTAGGTTTTTAAGATTGATTCTGCTCATCTATTTGGGAGAAACCCTTCCAGTTTTCTCAAACTTGGGTGTATGTCCTGGCATGTTGCTTTTGCTGTTTGGTTTTATGTTCTTGGCGTGTGTATGTGTATGTAGACTTTTTAGGTTATTTAATATTTTTCGTTCTCGGTCTTTACGGCCTGAACTACTCATGACTCTTGCTCGTTGTTGCCTTAACTCGTGTCTGTTCCTTGTATTTTCGAGATCAACCGAGCAAATGTTTATTTATTTATTATTATTTTAGTGTTGTTTGCTTTTCATAAATTTAGATAATTAGAATCTTCATATGACTAGAGTTATTGATACTCATTCATATGGTGCCTGTCATTTTAGTTAATCGCATTTGTTTTGAAGGAATAATTTATATGTTCGTGGGCATCTAACTAGTGATGTTCGACTCCTTGGAATTAGAAGATATCTTATATTCTTGCCAAATAATAATAATTTAACAAAATAAAAAAATAATTTGTTTTCGTTGTTTAAATAGTCTCCCACATTTGTGTCGAGGTTAGACTGCCATCAATTGAAACCAACTTGAATTGAGAGAGTTACTTTAATGAATGTTTTGTGACATAACCTACGATGGGCGAAACTGGATCGTATTTACACATTCTCCCCAACTATTTTCAACTTTTACATACATTCTTGCTCGTTCTCTTGATTTTTGATCGTTTCAATGTCAGTTATTACAATACTTTGAAATTGATCTTCACACATGCTTTGCATCACAAAAATTATTTCAATAATGGTTTCAAAAAGTACGGGTAAATTTTTTTTCTTCACACATGCTTTGCATCACAATAATTATTTCAATAATGGTTTCCAAAAAGTACGGGTAAATTTTTTTTATTAAAACAATTAAAAATGAAACAAACACACACAATTTGGGAAGAGCGCTATGATTTTACAATAGTAAGTCAATCTCATGTATTTCTCTTTGTTAATACATTTCATTCTTGGCCATTCTTTTAAGATTAGTAGTGTGAACCTCTATTAGAGGCATTTTCACCCCAATGAAATTCAAAGCTTCGATCTAACAATTGTTTTGGATACGTGAGGATCATGGTGCCACTCAACTACTACTAAATTTTTGTCCGAACTCAACTACTACTGACCACTTTATAAGGCCAAGCGTGATCTAACCATATCTCCCGAACCAATGATCAAAACATAAAAATGGGTCAACTTTATTTTAATGACATTATATCTATAAACGTCCCATTTATAGTCATATCCACAAAACAAAAGGCTTTTATTGACACGCTATCTAAATTAAAGAACGTATCACGTATAAGAGTTCATAACACATTTAAATGAATATCATGAATATCAAAATCACGTATAATCATCTCATAACATATTTATTATTTTCCTATAACGAAGTTACAACGAACGAACAAATATATGACGATCCGATCTTTTATTACATTTTTTCATCCCACAACTTACATACATTAAGCCTCTGATTCATCTAGAACACTGGAAATGAAGAACTCAGGCCTTGCTTCTTCACCTGCAACAGTTAAGATCAAGAAACTCAATAATGTTCTTCAGTTCATGAATCTAACCTGAGGTGGTAGCCACCAATATCGACCAAATTAGCCACCAGAGAACTGACTTCACGACCTCCCACAGACCATTCTTCTTCATAACCTTAATGGTCTATTCCCAAATAGCCATCTTTTAGCTGAAATAATCCACAAATTGATCAGAAAAACAAGCTTTTATATGGATTTCTGAGCTTTAACAACGAAAAAGCTATGGAAATTTCCCCATAACTTGCTGATAAACAGAGGAAACAGAGGAAGAAGAAGATCCACTTGAAGTATCAGTCATTGCCTGAAAAGAAGCATAGATATTATCCTCCTCATGCTCCTGTTTTGGCGTGAGGAATCTCTCAGCCAAGAACACCTGAAAAGCCGACAGATTTTGGCTCAATGGCAATGAAATGGGGAAGTCCAAAGCAGGGAAGGCCGTCTGCAATGGAGGGAACTTCAGCTGACAAAATGGCGGCGCTGTTCCAAACGACCGCTGATACTCATGGCTGCTGAATTCAGGTGTCGGATAAAACCGTGTGGAAAGATCTTGGATTTGTGTTTCTGACTTTCTTGTCGGCGCCGCCGCCGCCTGAGTAGCAGCAGCAGCAGAGGAGGCTTGCGCGGTGCTGCTGCTGCTACTGCTGCTGCTGCTGCTGTTCCTCGCTGCTGGCACTAAATGATTGTGCTTTCCTTCGTACGTTGTTATTACACATTTCAAATCATGCGATGCTCTCTCGACATGTTTTCTTACTGAACACCCTGCACTCGTGCACTTGTAATAGCTCCTGAAGAACAAACCCATTTCATAAAATGCAATAGAAACGATTTCTAGCTTGGATTTGAATGTTTTTTTACCTTGGATTTGGGTTTCCTTTCACAACTTTTTGGCCATATTTCCTCCATCGATACCCATCTTCAAGTATGTCGAACTCTGTTTCGATTTGAACTACTACTCTCTGTTCACGAACAGAGCGCGAACCCAAGCTTGTCTCCATGGAAATCCCCTCTTTCCGTCTGAAACAATGATTAAACCTTGTAATTAATGAACAAAAACACGTTTTTAACAAACCCCATGATGTTTTTTTTGTTGTTTTTTACCTTCTTTTCAGCTCAGGCTCTGCATCATCAGCTGAAATACTCCCCTGATTTGTGAGTTCATCATCATCGTTTCCACCGCCGCCGCTTCCTCCGCCGCCGCCGCCGTCGTCATCATCATGGCTAGCAAGAGTGGAGGAAAGCTCGGGAGTTTCAATGGATTCAAACCCACCAACAGTTTTCCCATACAATGGCTCAGAAAGCTCTGTCACAGCTGAAACAGAGGATGTTCTTTCTAGCCCATCAACGCTCCAATCCTTCACCCCATAGTGACTGTTCCGCCATGGCAGTGCACCTTCAAGTTTGGCGCGGCTTCCACCGCCTTCGCCGGTGTCCGGAGCATCATCTGGAGCAAGCACTGATCCAAGCACAGCCCGGCGAGTGGGGTCCGGCTTAGAATGATTATGAGCGCCGGTATATATAATCTCTGTGATCTGACCGTCAAGCGATCGCTCCACCTTCTTCTTTACTATACAATTTGGATGCGTGCATTTGTAATAGCTTCTTGGATATTCGCTGCCCTTCACCTGTTTCTGGCCGTACTTTCTCCAGTTGTATCCATCTTCTGATGTTTTTAGCATTCCGACAGGAACATAAGACCCTTTGTGTTCTGTTTCTAACGGCGGCGGTGGCGGCGCCGCCGGCTGCTCAATGTCTTGATTATGAGTTACAGAGGAAAGACAGGTTTCCACATTGTTCTTATCAGTAGAGGATGAACCCAGTTCATATTGTTCTGATACAGAGCAACCCTCTTTGGGAAATTCAGCTAGTAATTCATAATCCATCAGTGTTTTCTCTGATTCGACCCCCTGATAATGATCCGTTTCGCCTTCCTAAACGAGTAAAAGTTCGAATCATGAATCATTCTGGTTAGTTACTCGAGTATTTTTAATACTCAATATTTCTAAAAAAAAAAAAATCAGACAAGGACGAGAACAAGAGCATCTTAGACGGTTGACCTTGCATGAGATAAACCCGAGTTTGATTTTGAGATAGATTTAAAGGTTTTTAATCATGGGTAAGTCGTGTTTTAAGAGCAAAGTCGTTACTATACGAGCTTTTATAATTCTATTTGAAAAGTTGGTACGTTAATCTGGGTCAAACTATATCATAGAGTCAATATCTTTCTCCTAAACAACCAAAAGTTCGAATCATAAATCATTATCATTATTGTTAGTTACTCGAGTATTTTTAATACTCAATATTTCTAAGAAAAAAACCAGACAAAGACGAGGAAAAGGACATCTTATACGATGAGTTAAACCTAGGACGTTCGTGTTTTAAGAGTTAGTTAGAGTCATTACAATAGATTCCTATTCAGGGAGTCCCTACTTAAGAATTTATTATATATATAAAAAAATAATAATAAATAAATTAAATTAAAAAAAAATAGTTTGGAATTAATAATTCCTTCCACCAAACTTAATAAAATAAAATTACTATAATAAATAACATAAATATGTATCCTAATCACATATATAATATTTTATTTTGAAACTAATCAAATATTTTTTTAGATAAATATTTCAAAAAAAAAAAAATCTATATATAACGAAAAATCATGACTATATAATCTATAAACCGAGTTTTAAAGGGTTGAAGGCCTTGAAAAGGTTTTGGCTCGTATAAGATTTTATGTTTCGCTTTAATTTTTTTAATATTATTATTCATTGAAATACTCAAACTCGGGATTTGAATTAGAATTCAATGTCTAATGATCCTAACAATCATTAGCATCCCGATCATGTTATTTAGTTGTCTTGGTTGTCCGCACAAAATTTTTTCGAGATCATCCAACATAGAATTGTTCTAAAACAGCAACCGAAGAAGAAACTACACTCTGTTAGTATAACTATCGTTTTTAAGGCAATCTTTACCCTATTTGTATATCTTCGAGATGTTTCTCATTTAGATATGGTCTTATTTCATTCATGCATTATTCTTGTACTACTCGAGTGTCATATCTTACTCGAGAAGCAATGCCTTCTCGTTCACATATTCGAAAAAATTATAGCGTTAATCAATTACCTGATTTTCAAGCCGGAGCTCCCCACGAGGCGTGAACCTGTAGTACGAATCCTCACTGCCATAGCTACTCCCATCTTCAAGCATGATAGGATTCAGCAACGAATTCTCATCCTTTATGGAATGTATCGGAAACGTCCCCGTTGTTGGAGATGGAATATCCTGACATGACATAACATCCGATCCAATCCAATCAAATCTATTAGTTTAGAAACCAACCGAATCCATTTCTTCGAAACCTTTTATCATTTACATTAGCTCTTATTAACCCTAGCTAGTTCGAAGAATTCATCCTCCAAACATCATCCTAATCTAGAACGAGATCAAATACCTCTACGGTTAAGATTTCCACGTAAAACTAAAACAACCCAACAAGAGATCCATACGATTTCAATAACAAAATATTCTCGATTAGCTCGTTCGTTCACCAGATCTGATCATTCCTCAAGATCAGACGTTCAAATCACAAGAAAACAAGAAGAAAGAAGAAATCTCACATGGGTATTGAGCAACATAATCGGCGAATCAAGCAACACGGTCGGGCTAAACCCGGAAGGAATTGTGAGGAAAGGAGATCGAACCATCGACGAACCCAATGGGCACCGAGCCATAGCGATATTGAACCCATTTCTCCCTCTCTTGGAAGCTCGTCTATCAGCCAAGCTGCCACCATTGACATCCACATGAACATCATCATCACCAAATTTAGAGGCTCTGTGCTCGCCATAGACCTCCATGAACTGCATTCATTTCATGACACAGTAAAAACGGTAATTTAACATAATTTTACAGCTTCAGTCGCAGTAAAAATCATACCTTTCAACTGGAAGATGAACAAATTTCAATAACATTCAAAGAAAATAAAACAGTAAAAAAAGTAAAAAAGTAAAAAAGTAAAAAAGTAAAAAAAATTGGTTCAAAATGGAAAAAGAAAAAACCAAATAAATAAATTTGAAAGGAAGATAGAAATAAGCGTAAATTCTGTTAGGTGTAATTTCTTTTCTTAAAATAGATTCATAAGATCTTCTTCTTCTCTTCTTTTTTCTTCTTTTTTTCTTTACGAACTTTATTATATTATCGATTCAAATCTTAACGCTTATGTTTGACCAAAAGATCAGAAATTCAGATGGGTCGGAGTCATCTTCGGTACCATTCATGAGTGTTCGTGTAAAATATTAATACCCATATTTGATATCCTGTTGTTATTGTCGACATGGGTATAGCTCATCGACTAAGAGTTTAAACGTGCACTTTGTTATTTTTTAAATTTGGAGGACTAAAATGGAAATTTTGAAAATGTATTGACTCGGGATGAAATATAATTGAAAATTAAAATGTAATAATTTTTTTAAAAAAATATATATTTAAGCAATGAGATCCTAGAAATAATGAAGAAAGAGAAATTTTAAAAATAGAAAATAAAAAATTTAAATTTAACGTTTGAAACAATATTTGGTATCCACACAATAATAATTATAATATTATTATTAAAATTTGAATTTTGTTAAATTAAAATCCACAAACTTTACAACACAAACCTTAAAATAAACAATATCCAAAACAACAAACTATTTTTTTTCCGAATCTCTTGTCATTGTGTAACCATCTCTTTCTCTCTCTCTCTCTAAATAACAACATTTTTCTAACATGTTAGTAATATTTTATTAATAGTTTTGTTATATTTTGTTGGGGTCGGGACCTAGCGAAGACTAGCCGTTGACAAAAATCTATATTTAAATGGAGAATAAATGTTCTCTCGTCCTCCTCAGTCCACATATATAGAGAGAGCTGTTATTATCATTATAATTTAATTAATTTTGTGCGGAAATAAGCGTTTAAACTTCGTTTTAAAACACTGGCGTGTTCGAGAAGGGTGTCTTGCCTTTACCTGAAATAAAAGTAGCATGTGGCTTGAGTATTTTAAAAAGTATTCGCAAGTGCATACAATCATATTAGTCTATGTTTCCTTAGGCGACTATTCTAAACGGATTAATTGGATGTGGATTCACTGTTCTACCCACGGTCCACATAGGTGAGCATTCTTTGGGAGCTGTTAATGCCGAACACTTGTTAGGTATAGCAACCGTTGCAGCATTATAATAAACATAACTATTGTTTTCAGGCCTAGTAGTGTACGCGTCCGTACCATCATAGAAGATCGATATTTCCTGATGCATGAACACACAATAATGCATGAAATCCCTACATGTAAAACAACCTCCTTCCGAAGGCATGTATTGGGGTCGACTCTCGTATCATTCGTATCATACATGAATTTATGTCATGTCATGCGTATCATATCATATCGTGTCCGTATCATATTATAAAACACGTCACAACTTGTTTTATATCATCAAACATGTTACACCATAGCATATATGGTACCTTCAACACGTCACATCATAACACGTATCGTAGCATTAAGATAACATATCATCGACAGTTATATCATTTCATAAACATATCTCACATATCATACCATATATACCATTTCATAAATATCGTGCAGAATCAGTGAATACGTATCATCGTACAAAACATCAACTTCTAACCATACTGTAGTATGATCACTTACCTCGTTAGCTTACTTCTAGCCGATTTAGCTATTGATATGACGTGATTTCCTATAACCCGTCGTCTATATCTTAACAAAATCTCTTTCCAATGGTGTTAACCAATTGTGTCCATTACAAAATTACAAAACCATAAGCTACTCCTCCCAACCTTCTAGAACCATCGACTCCGAGTCCCCGACATCTTCCTCGAAAATAGAACCAATATACTCTCTACTACAACTTATGCTCGACGCAGACGTCGACCCAACATCTTCGTCATACCCGAACAATGCAGCCTTCCTCTTCCTCCTCATCTCTTGCCATTTCCTCAACAACTCCACCGTTACCTCCGCCATCTCATCGAACGACTTCTCCACTTCCTTGCTAATCGAAGCTTCCCGATTGAAATCAAAACGAGCCAGCGTCACTGCACGAAACACAATCGGCCTCCAAAAGTACACGAAGATCGCTAGAAACGTTAGGTACAAATAGAAAGATGACCATAGAAAGCAAGTCCATCGCCATCGATGGACCAACTCTTTCGTCCAAGGTAGTTTCGAGTTTATTAGAATATGAGCTTCGTAGAGCTCGGGGAGGGCCGAGGTTCCGACGCGAGGGGTGATAGTAACTTGAATGGCTCCACTTCGTTGGTAGCTTTGTTCTTTGTACTTTAGAACAGGGAAGGTTAGCTTTTGAGATTCGGTTGAGAGTCCTAAGAGTAGAGGGAGACTCGAGAGAAAAGTTCGTGTGAACCGAACCGGCGTGCTTCTGAACCGGAGCATGCAGGGTTGGCTTGAACCGGCTATTATGTTCCCATTTGTTGATATTAACTCTGCACTCAACTGATGAGTAAAAAGTATTTATATCCCCAAATATAATTTTAATTTTAAGTAAAACAACTAATAAAATGTTTTATTTTCTAAACTTTAAAAGATTAAAAAAAAACCATTAAAATTTCATTAATTTTCTTTTAAACTTCAAAAATAAATAAATTTTCAATAACACCCTAATTTAAAAAAAATATATATTTTTTAAAAATAACTTTTTTTTATAAAATTTATATGAAAAAAGAAGGTATTAACGATATTTTAAAATTTTTGTCAATATTTTTATTTTTTTTTTTATTAAAATAGTAATAAAAAGGTATTTTTGAAATATTATTAAAATATTTTTTTAAAATGTTAGAAGATATTAATGAAATTTTTTAGAATTAAAGGGTATTTTTTAAAACAGTTTCCATCTCAAATTAAACTAACAATAAAATTAAAAAAAAAAAAGTTAAAGAGTTATTTATTTATTTATTTTAAATTTAAGAGTATTATTGAAATATTAAAAAAAAAAAAAAAAAAAAAAAAAAAAAAAAAAAAAAAAAAAAA